>NC_083464.1:24492500-24582500 GCF_030014155.1 Tachysurus vachellii | reverse complement strand
TGATTTCTACAAATTACTTCCAGCATTTCCACAGCCATGTAAATATGATGTGCAGCGTTTGCTACTGATTACATTTCATTTCTAACCACGACTTTCCTGAGCAAGGCCAAGTCAGGCCTAGTTTATTTAAATATAACGGAATAACACTTTTAT
This sequence comes from Tachysurus vachellii, assembly GCF_030014155.1. NCBI lineage: Eukaryota > Metazoa > Chordata > Actinopteri > Siluriformes > Bagridae > Tachysurus > Tachysurus vachellii. Next base: position 24,582,347 of record NC_083464.1, on the reverse strand, counting down.
TGAAAATGGATGAATTACAGATCAAATTACAGAGTGACATGCAGAGTAACATTAACATAATATCTTGATACCTAAAAGAATCCTGACCACAGTATGGGATGGAAGATAAATACATTTTTTTAAATGTTAAACTTAAATGCATATTGTGTTTTATTATTATTATTATTATTATTATTATTATTATTATTATTATTATTATTATTATTATTCAGTAGATAGTGGCTTTCACTTTCTGATGTATAATAAACACATCAAGCAAGACAGGGCTTGAATGTTTGGACAGTCTCAGAAGAATAGTATTCATATTTGGCTTTGGCATTGAAGCATGAAAGCTGAATATTAAAATGTGATAAAATGTGATAAAATGTGCTGGGTTGATGCCACTTAAACACGGAGGCTTTGTGTTAGACAAGGCACTGTTGCCATGGCACCCACCCACCTGTAGTGTCGTGACAGCATCCAGGTGCACTTTGACTGATTGACGGTTCTCCTGAGAGATCCAGTCCCACACCTGCAGCTTCCCAGCATCTGTCACACAACCCCAGACCCATTGCTGACCCATACGCAAATACTGACCAAGCATACACACAAAGCTATGCACGGCCACTCATCTACACAATCTATGCAATTCAGACACACATTCCCATACATACACTTATGCACAACTATACACACATTCCATTCTCTGCACATGTTCAATTGTATACACACATTCCATTCTATACACTCATTCACCCACAACTATATTCTATACACTCATTCACTACCAACTATACAAACATTCCATTCTGTACACTCATTCACACATAACTATAAACACATTAATTACTATACACTCATTCACTCACAACTATACACATATTCCATTCTATACACTCATTCACACACAACTATACACTCATTCCATTCTATACACTCATTCACTCCCAACTATACACTCATTCCATTCTATACACTCATTCACCCATAACTATAAACACATTAATTTCTATACACTCATTCACACACAACTATACACACATTCCATTCTATACACTCATTCACACACAACTGTACACACATTCCATTCTATACACTCATTCACACACAACTATACACACATTCCATTCAATACACACATTCCTAACCATATACACATTCCATACACATGTTCCCTCCCCTACCCATGTTCACATTTATACATGCATATACATATACATCTATATATTCAGACCGTGTGTTCATGTACACACATATACTACATACACTCACATGCGCCCACAGAACTGCCGCTCACTGGATATTTTCTCTTTTTCGGACAATTCTCTGTAAACCCTAGAGATGGTTGTGCGTGAAAATCCCAGTAGATCAGCAGTTTCTGAAATACTCAGACCAGCCCGTCTGGCACCAACAACCATGCCACGTTCAAAGTCACTTATATGACCTTTCTTCCCCATTCTGACGCTCGGTTTGAACTGCAGCAGATCGTCTTGACCATGTCTACATGCTTAAATGCATTGAGTTGCTGCCATGTGAATGGCTGATTAGAAATTTGCGTTAAAGAGCAGTTGGACAGGTGTACCTAATAAAGTGGCCGGTGAGTGTATATACATACTATCTTCCCCTTTAAACACACCAACTCACTAAATACACTGATTCAAATGTATAACCATGCTCCCAAATACACCAATCAGCTAGAACATTAAAACCATCTGGCAAGTATTGTGCCGGTCTAAACAGTTCCAAACCAAAACAGTTCTAATCATCAAGACATGGACTCCACAAGTCCTCTGAAGGTGTGCTGTGGTATCTGGCACTAAGACTTTAGCAGCAGATCCTTTAATTCCTGTAAGTTGCGATGTGGCACTTCCATGGATCAGACTTGTTTGTCCAGCAAATCCCACAGATGCTCGATCAGATTGAGATCTGAGAAATTTGGAGGCCAAGACAAACCAAGAACTCTTTGTCATGTTCCTCGAACCATACCTGAACTGTTTTTGCACTGTGGCACGGAGTGTTATCCTGCTGAAAGAGCAATGTCATTAGGGGATACTGTTACCAAGAAGCAGTGTACATGGTCTGCAACAATGTTTAGGTAGGTGGTACGTGTCAAAGTAACATCCACATGAATGCCAGAAGCCAAGCTTTCCTAGCAGAACATTGCCCAGAGCATAGTCACTCTGCCTGGTTTGTGTACACACAGCCGCACACACAGCAAGCTATGATACACCGTGTGTTCTGACACCTTTCTATAAGTGTCAGCAGTCACTTTTTCAGCAATTTGTGCTATAGTAGCTCATCTGTGGGGTTGGAACAGACGGGCTAGACGTTATCCCTCTCTGCTTCAGTGAGCTTTTTGAGCTCATGACTCTGTGGATGTTCTTTCTTGCAGCTGTTTTTATAGGTACTAACCACTGCATACCGGAAACACCCCAAATGACCTGCTACTATGGCGAAGCTCTGACTGTTTCATCTAGCCATCGCAATTCGGCTCTTGTCAACATTGCTCAGATCCTTAAACTTGCAGATTTTTCCTGAACTGCTTCCTGCTGGATACATGAGACTTGAGCTTCACTTGCTGCCTTATAGAACCCACCGCTTGCTAGGTGCCATTGTAACAAGATAATCAACGGTACTCACTTCACCTGTCAGTGGTTTTAATATTATGGCCGATCGGCGAATATTGTTTCTTAATAGCGATATGCATGTACAGATTCTCACACACGGTTCTCCCGCTACACACATCACACTTCTACACACTCTCACATGTAAAGCACTCTCACCTGAGCCTGTCACAATGTAGCCCTCCCACTCCGCTATAAAGCACAGGCTTGTGACAGCATTGTAAGTGTAGATTGATTTCACACACTGGCCTGGCAAGGAGACAGACACACAGCAGGTTATGATTCATATCTCATTTAGATATATATAGATAGATAGATATTTATCACTGTCGACTGTAAATACGTCTGGTCTTAATTTACTACATATGCATTATGGATATGCAAGTGCTTTTGAAATGAACCGTTTTAACTGTCGGAACATTCCAGCACTGAAATTAATACCCAGATATTCATTAACTCACACATCAATGTGAAGAAGAAAAAAAAAAACACCATCTGTCAATATAAAAACAGCAGCACAGATGTTGTATGTATGTAAGAGAAGAAGCCACGTCAAGAGTCAGCGTTCTTCACTTCCACATGCTGCTTGATAAAAGGCTTAATAAAAAATTTCCAATAGCATACAGTGCCGCTGTATTAAACGTCTTAAATGGCCTTAGACGGAAGTTCAGGTACCTTGGGCTGACAGATAAGTCTATTCATTTCTGTGTCTACACTAGTTTAGCAAATCTAATGGAATATAGTTCACTGGTTTATTTGAATACGACATGGAAATTTCTGTAGTGAAATTTTAATACGAACTTCATCGGCATCACTACTGTGAATTGTTCTAATGCTCCAGTGTTATTTGTATGTATCTTGTTTGCAAATCAAAATGCTTTGTATGCAAAATGCAGCTCTGTGGCAGTTTAAACCTTCATTCTTTTTTATATACCGATTCCGACTCTACGTTAAAGCTACAGGCTGCACATTTTTAAATTTCTGTTCATAATTTCAATTTATTACTCTTAAGTCGATCAAACCTTCTAAATAAACCCATGTTCCGCCACCCACGGAAGGAAGGTTTCACAGCGGTGGATAATAATAACTGATTACGCCATATTAAAAACGCCCTTTCATCCCATATCCAATCAGTTAAACAAATATCTATTCATTAACTTCAACAGAAAACCGAATGCTAAAAATGAGGCAGAAGCCACATCCCTAACAGGTAGATGTTAGCATACAATTTTCATATCGTACTAACTTCATGACATCATAAAAACAATGTATCAATAAAAAAAATAGAAGAAAACAAAAACATGATCTAGTGTGTAACCAGGCAACTGTTGTGTGCATGGGAGGTATGATTCATGTGGAGACTGAGGTCCGGATTTATCGATGGGATTAAGAACGGTGAGAGCGTGACTCACCAGAGCTCAGAGTCCATATCCGTACGCAGCAGTCGGTGGAGCCACTTAGGATAAACCTTTCCTTCTCAGACAGATGCAGAGCAGATGCTAGAGAGCAAGACATAGTGACATACACAGATAGAGAGAGAGAGAGAGAGAGAGAGAGAGAGAGAGAATGGGCAATTTGCCAAAGAGCACGATTAAATGAAGAAAATGGAAAAAATGTAGATGTACATTGTTATGGGGTTATAATAAAGGAGAAAAAGTAACCATCAATTATAATTTTATGTGTGTATGTAGGCCTCTGTGTGTGTGTGTGTGTGTGTGTGTGTGTGTGTGTGTGTGTGTGTGTGTGTACCTAATTTCCTGCAGTATTCTGCAGGTGGTGTACTAAGACATGTGACGCCACCGCTGTGACCTCCGAGATTGCGCTGCTCTGTTGCCGTGGGAACGTGCCACACCTTCACCGTGGTATCACGACTTGGGGAGGATATAGCATTAAGCTGTGATTTCAAACTCTTTTCAAGTGACAAATCCTATAAATTTACTCATGGACTAAAAAAAAAAAAAACTTCCAGTACCTTCCAGAAATCACGAGGTTGTCCACGGCAGCTACGCAAGTGATGATGTCACTGTGACCTTTTAGAGTCCTGAGGCGAAACTTGGCCTTTTCCCACAATGCTTTAAGAGATGAAAATTCAGCATCTGGAACCAAAATATGTAGCTTAATGATGCCTGAATTTTTTAGTACAGAACAAAAAAAAAAATCACATGGCAGAATTGAAAACAGACACATCAGAGTGAGAGATGAGGTGCTTTCATATGTATGAGCATGAATGAATAGAGCAGTGTGTTTGACCTGGGTCTGGAAGCTTCTGCCTTTGTCCTCCACCCTCTCTCTCTTTTATCTCCCGCTCAGCTCCACTTTTCGTCTTATCCTCTGTCTCCTGGTGGTCTTCACGTGCTAGCTTCACCGCCGGAGTGTGATCAGCGTGATGCTTGGTTCCGCTCTCTCTGTGGCCAGCAAATAGAATAAAACAACATTCAGCCATTCATTCATTCATCTTCGCTCATCTTCATTCATGTCCTGGGAACAGTGCGCATGAGGCATGAATACACAAAGGATGAGAAGCCAGACTATTACAGAACATTACATTCATGTATGGAAGTTCAGAAACCAGTGTGTGTCTGTGTGTGTGTGTGTGTGTGTGTGTGTGTGTGTGTGTGTGTGTGTGTGTGTGTGTGAGTGTGTGTGTGTGTGTTTGCGTGTGTGTGTTTGTGTGTTTGCGTGTGTGTGTGTGCGTGCGTGTGTGTTTGCGTGTGTGTGTGAGTGTGTGTGTGTGTGTGAGTGTGTGTGTGTGTGTGTGTCTCCTTTAGATAACTTTGTGTGTGTGTGTGTTTGCATGTGTGTGTGTGTGTGTGTTTGCGTGTGTGTGTGTGTGTGCGTGCGTGCGTGTGAGTGTGTGTGTGTGTGTGTGCGTGCGTGCGTGTTTGCGTGTGTGTGTGTGTCTCCTTTAGATAACTTTGTTAGAAGACATCACTACATATAGGGAGTAAGACTCTGTGGACCACCAATAAAACTGAAAGAGAAGACATAGCTGTGGGCATCAGGAAGTGCATTTCACACACTTTTGTCTCTAACACACACACACACACACACACACACACACACTTCCATCTTTCTCACACTTACACTTGTCTTTTCATTTTATCCCCCTTTTCGTCCGCAATATATTGGGTTTGCTGCAGGCCAGAAAGTTGCAGCAGGAGCTCAGCCAATCTGCTGCGAAGCTCCGCCTTCTTTGAGACCTGAGAGATGAACAGAAAGAAAGAAAGAAAGAAAGAAAGAAAGAAAGAATTCTATTATCAGTATGCCAATTAAGTTGAATGAGAATCAAGCAACAAAAAACAATTATCATGGCTGCAGATCTTATGCTGCACTGAAATATTAAAAAAAAAAAAAAAACAGTAAATACACTCAGTGTCCACTTTATTAGGAACACCTGAATGCCTGCAAAAGAAAAATGATCTCAGTGACATGAGCAATATGTTTTGAGAATTTCAGGAACTGTTGATTTACTCTGTAGAGTTTACACAGAACGGCGAAAAAACAAAAAACTTTGAGTGAACAGCAGCTCTGTGGGTGTGTGATGAGAGAAGAGAGAACTCAGAGGAAAAAGGCCAAAGCTGTAGCCTCTTTCTGAGCTGATAGCCATGGAACCCCAGGCATTCTTCTGCTGTTGTAGCCCCTTTAAGGTTTGATAAGTTCTGAGATGCTTCTGAGATGCTTTGAGAACTACAGTTGTCAAAAGTTCAAACACTTTATTGTCACGGTGTGTAAAAATGTGCAGGAACGGAGGTGTAAGAACGGATGTGAAATATCACATCACAAATATGTCGTACCTAATGTCAAATATTAAAGCTGCTGTATGCGATTTTTCCACTTTGACACGGGTTTGCAATCACAGGCATTTTCTTTTGTATTGTTGCATATAAACTGTGTATGAATTACAGAATATATGAGGTAAAGCAATGGCCAATAAATGTACACCTCTAAGCTTCTGGATATCATGATGAATTTCTGAACACTTAAAGGCGCGCTGCACAAGGTGATCGGTATCACGATCTGATATCCATGCTGTTATCTATTTTGTGCAGAAAAATAATTTGCAACAGCACCATCAATCATGTCTATTTGTGGCTTTAAGATCATCATGCTCATGGTGTGACTTGGGTACCAAAGTCTCTGGAAGAAACAACCTAAACTGTAACCAGCACTAACTGAACAGTGTCAAGGACGTCGTCTGTGTTCTTATTACGGCATCTCTGTTTCTCATACATTATAAATCATCACAGCTGACCATCACTTGCTTGACATCACTGACATTTTGGACGTTACTGGACGCCCCATAAGAGAGACTCCATACTCAATTTTTTGCAGAGATTGAGCACCTTAGAGGTTTCTGCCATCATGTTGTGCAGTGCATCTGGCTGAACCTGCTTTAATCTGAAGTAGATGTCTCCTGGGCTCTGTAATCAAGCACTAAACATGTAAACACAGTCCAGCTGCGTTAACGAATAAAGGAATCTTCTCTTAATGCTCCTACGTGCCTTTAATAATCTGGTTGTGTGCACAAGCATATGAGTGTAGGCTAGAACCCAGGAGTGCACGTCTGATTAAATCAGCCTGGAATTACAGCAGAGTTGCTGATATGTAAAGAATAAATAATGACAGACTGCTATAGGAAATTAACCCACACAGTTACCTCCCTGAAAAACGGCATGTAAGTCCTAAAGTGTTTTATTCCTCTTACACCACAGGGAATCGTAAATTCTAATTCGTTCATATGGGGTTATGAAATACGACACTTTTTAAAGTTTATAGTTACATCTATAAGTTTGTGGAATGTCCACAAGCAAGAAAAAAGCTCCTGTTATCGATTGCTTTATAGCAGCTACAGTCTCAGGGCAAGGTTAATTCTTTTGTTTATCTTGGAAACGTACCACCAAAGAAGAATTTTCATGATGTCAGTGGGTCAAGGACTTGATGCAGTTATTGCGAAAGAAAGGGATGTGCCTCCTAATATTATGTGTTAAGACTATATGAAACTATATTTTTGCTGACCTAAAATTTGGGAGGTCTTAACCTGAAAATGTCAGAAAAATAAAAACGAAAAATTTTATATTTATTTTATTTAAATAAAAGATCTGTCAAAATTCTCATATTTAGCTTCTGACCTTAAACTGAATTTTCAGTGCGTTAAAAAAACCCCCAAAAAAAACAAAAAAACAACTAAGGTTGTTCCTATACTTTTGGAGGGGTGTGTTTAAGCAGGAAATCCCTTATTAAGTCGATAAGACAAAAAAAACAAACAGCACCTCATTAGACTACAGAGAACAAACATGCATATTTCTGTACTGAAGATCATCCAGTAGCAGAAAACTTGCTGACTTTTACAAACTCCTTCCATAAATGTTTAATAAATGTCTCCATACAGAAAACCACCTAAAAATGACTTGTTTTTTTTTTTAATCCAGGCATTGTTAGGTCTAGATTAGGTGGAGCGTCCGTCTTACAAATCCACAAACAATAACGTTTTAGAACAAGCGCATTCATACAGTATAAACCTGGAAATTGTGGTGCAGCTGGAACATAAATGCTGCTGAAAATATGAGAAAATGCTGCTGTTCTGGAAAATGAATTCACACCTTTTCAATCTGAAAATTGAACAGAATGTTAGAGCTACATGTGTGGTAAAGACACCCAATCAGAAACAGCACGTGCTTCAAATACCTCATATGTACTTCACATACGTTGTCCAATCACAGAAACAACGTGTGACACGTAAACAGTAGTTTAAAGGTTTTATCCCTTTGGCTTTTGTCTTTGTTTTCCTTCCTTTGTGTGTCCCATGAGGCTTAAAACAGCTAACCAATTATGTGGTGACATTTTTTATCATTCATGTGAAAGTGCAAGACAAGATATTATTTAAAGCAGCTGTGAGCAGAATTTATCAAATCATGGTTGTAAGAAGGTTAAAAGCAGGTTTAATAACGTACAGTGTGAAATGTGAGATCACGAAGAGCCAGGGTTAACGGTTAACCCGGGTAAAGCATCAGAAGTGTGAAACGTGAAACAAGATAACCCAGGATTCTGTTCACTGGAGTTTCCAATCATTCATTCATTCATTCATTCACTCATTTTCTACAGCTTATCCGAACTACCTCGGGTCACGGGGAGCCTGTGCCTATCTCAGGCGTCATCGGGCATCAAGGCAGGATACACCCTGGACGGAGTGCCAACCCATCGCAGGGCACACACACACACTCTCATTCGCTCATGCAATCACACACTACGGACAATATTCCAGAGATGCCAATCAACCTACCATGCATGTCTTTGAACCGGGGGAGGAAACCGGAGTACCCGGAGGAAACCCCCGAAGCACGGGGAGAACATGCAAACTCCACACACAAGGCGGAGGTGGGAATCGAACCCCGACCCTGGAGGTGTGAGGCGAACGTGCTAACCACTAAGCCACCGTGCCCCCCTAAGAATGGAATTGCTTTGGATAAAATAATTCGCCAGTTTAATTCATACAAATTTTGTATTTCTTAAAAAAAAGCAAGTTTTGTGAGCAAGTGACCATGAAGTAGCCATCGAAAAAAAAAGCTGAGAATTTCTTGCCGGTATTTCGGACTAAAAATAAATAAATACTGCGGTCACGGAAAAGCTGTGATATTGTTTAGACAGAGACAAATGACCGATGTCCAAGATTGTCTTCTGGGAACATGATGCAGCTGCTACTGTTGGCATACAATACAGTATGTCAGATATTTGGGATCCAGTAGGAAAAGTTAGCAGTAAGAACTTTTTATTATGGTTTTCTGCCAAGTGCTTTCTCTTGGTCAGATACATGAGGCCATGAATTTAATGGCAGGTCATGTACAGGTATTTATTACTATGTTATTACAGTACCATTTTATTATGCTTTCCGTTTAGTTGCTTAAGAGTAAAGTATTTTAACAACCCAACAACCCAATGAAAAACCATTGAACAACCCAATCGTGCTGGGAAAAAAACCCAACATATTCTTATTTAACTCATCTGCAGTAGCTTGTGTATGTTGCAGGTTGCACGTTGGAAAGTTCCCGAGCATTCAACTTGTAGCAGTGAATCAAATACTATTTCCCACAAATGCTCAAACATCTACCGCTGCGCTATATAAATAAGATTATAATAATCTCTTAAACAGAGTTTTGAACACATTTGCACACATTTGCATTATATAGTACAGTATGTGTCATTTACTTCTTAGTTCTGTGTTGTTTCCTGTAGGTCTGTGTTTTATGTACTCGAGGAACGCTGTTTCTAGTCAGGTATATGGTTAAAATGACAATTAAAGGTTCTTGACTTGACGTGATAAGGCAGTATATTAACGCAGAGTTTTTCAAACAAACTGAATCAGTTTTATGTTATTATGTAAATCCTATTCGGTTATTGAGTTGCACACTTTTTGGAAGTACATTACATATATATTCATAGCATTTGGTAGATACCCTTATTCAGAGCAAGTTACATTTATCTCATTTATACAGCTGAGCAGTTGAGGGATAAGGGCCTTGCTCAGGGGCCCAGCACTCAGTGACAGCTTGGTGGTGCTGGGATTTAAACTCACAACCTTCTGATCAGTAGTCCGACACCTTAACCACTTAGCTACTATATATGTTGTTATCCGATATATGTACTTATACGTAGGTTTGGTTCCTATTTATGGTATATTATGTGTTCGTTGTGCATGTAAGTCTTGTGAATCGTCTCATGTTAAGTCTTAGTCCTCTCTGTTGCTCTTCTGTTGTAGGGGATTTGACACCAACTTTCTGTATTCTACAATGTAAAAGATCACCTGCTCCTTAAAAAGTCATCTTGAAGATAAAATTTGAAGATAACTCAAGTATTCAAGATATGCAAATGTATAAAATTTGAGTTGAATATCCAAATTTTTTATGACAAAAAAGAGAAAAAAGGTCACATATCGTAATCGGCTTATCTTGTTGTGTACTATACAGCGTTACCGTACAGAAAAAGGCTGAAGAGAAGAAACCGTTTCTTGAGTTTATATCAATTTGTATTCATTATTTATTATACATCAATCTTATTCAAACAGCCTAGTGGGAGAGATAAGACAACGTGACATGAATACATAAGCATTCGAGTGATCGGTTTCTGTGAGACCTACGTACAGTATGCCCATGCCGGGATGTTGATATTCAACCTACCGAAGGTGCTGCAGATAAACTGCATGTAAATGATTATTACTGTGAAAATTAAATGCTGATCATACACTATCCAGTCCTGTGCATTGCTTCATCAGAAGGCAATGATCTAGATAAATACTGAAATATTATTGTGTTATCAGTTTTGGACACAAGTCCATGTTTAAAAGGTTTTCTCCTTTACTGACATTTCACCAGAGCCATCCAGAGCCAGGTGGGATCTAGATCGGAACGTGGGAGCGCCAAACTGCTTTAAGCACAGAATTAAAAGTACCAGACGTAATCATTTGTGTCAGTGCTAATTCATTTGCATAACCGAGCAATGATTCACGCAGGCTTTGTCACAGACTTAATCACTATCATAGCTCCACCTTGTGTACTTCCAAGAGAAATAAAGAAATGTGTAGAAATCTGTTGCTTTATCACTTCACTAACACAGTGGTCAAGGGAATGTAAGTGAAGCCACCGGGTCTCCACATTTCTCAGTTTGCATTAGAGTTTTAAGAATTAGCCCATAAACAGAGCTTAAAAAGAAACCTTTAAGCTCTAAGTGCTCTTTAGGGAGGTGAAAATGAATCGGCGTAATAACTGTTCTTCTGCAACTCTGTGTCCATGGAGACCATTGAGATGTTTTTTTGTACTTCTGCCTCCAGTTTTTTTTTTTAGATAATGTTACAGAATGTAGATTTACAGGAGTAATAATACAGCCAAATGTGTTTGTACTCATTCAGTAAACACAGTGTATATAAGCTAAATCAAGTCATTATTCAGGAGTAAAGTACTGTGCATGGACCAGACTTTCTCCTGCTCAGGACTTTCCCCTGCTCAGGATATATATATATATATATATATACACATACACTAATAAAAAAGAAAACTTGTTCAGTATGATCCTTTTCCAATTTGTAAAAGGATTTTTGGCTGACATCTCCTTTGCTGTTCTCATGCTAAAAGTGTAACGTGCCCCCAAAAGGTTTATCTAAATTTATCTATCCTGTGTCACTTTACAAATAATTTGACATCAGTGGCATCTCTAATGATCATACTGTAACCGTATTTACATCTAAATGAACATAGTGTTACTGTATTTACATCTCTAATGAACATAGTGTTACTGTATTTACATCTCTAATGAACATAGTGTTACTGTATTTACATCTCTAATGAACATAGTGTTACTGTATTTACATCTCTAATGAACATAGTGTTACTGTATTTACATCTCTAATGAACATAGTGTTACTGTATTTACATCTAAATGAACATAGTGTTACTGTATTTACATCTCTAATGAACATAGTGTTACTGTATTTACATCTCTAATGAACATAGTGTTACCGTATTTACATCTCTAATGAACATAGTGTTACCGTATTTACATCTCTAATGAACATAGTGTTACCGTATTTACATCTCTAATGAACATAGTGTTACCGTATTTACATCTCTAATGAACATAGTGTTACCGTATTTACATCTCTAATGAACATAGTGTTACCGTATTTACATCTCTAATGAACATAGTGTTACCGTATTTACATCTCTAATGAACATAGTGTTACCGTATTTACATCTCTAATGAACATAGTGTTACCGTATTTACATCTCTAATGAACATAGTGTTACTGTATTTACATCTCTAATGAACATAGTGTTACCGTATTTACATCTCTAATGAACATAGTGTTACTGTATTTACATCTCTAATGAACATAGTGTTACCGTACCGTATTTACATCTCTAATGAACATAGTGTTACTGTATTTACATCTCTAATGAACATAGTGTTACCGTATTTACATCTCTAATGAACATAGTGTTACTGTATTTACATCTCTAATGAACATAGTGTTACCGTACCGTATTTACATCTCTAATGAACATAGTGTTACTGTATTTACATCTCTAATGAACATAGTGTTACCGTATTTACATCTCTAATGACCATAGTGTAACCTGATTTGCATCTCTAATTAACATACCTCTATACTAAACTTACTGTAACTGTATTTACATATCTAATTAACATAGTGTAACCTGATTTACATCTATACTAAACTTAGTGTAACTGTATTTGCATCTCTAATGAACATAGTGTTACATTAGTTACATCTCTAATGAACATAGTAACTGTGTTTGGATCTCTAATGACCAAAGCGTAACAAGACTTACATTTCCAATGAACATAGTGTTACCATATTTGCATCTCTAATGAATATTTGCATCTCTAATGAACATTTATGAATATAATGAACATATATAACTATATACTTGTCTAACAATTGCTAAGTCAAACAATCATAGATTTTAGTTGATTTTTATGACCTAAAAAAAGTCCTCTATTTTGCCTGACAGAAAGCGAGGATGTGCTGCAAGTCCAGTCGAGAGCATGCGACATAGGGAAAAGGGAAAGGGCTTCCAGGCAGTGTCGGATAATATCACTGCAGAGTAATACTGCATCTCCCGTTTAATGGTGCAGAAAATCATTTCCTAAAAGTTATTACTATTTTTGAGCTAAAACACACACTAGTGTACTCTGATGTTAAATCACAGAGTATAAATAAACAGTGTATGTGGATCTGTGCGACAAACACAGCAAGAAATTTTGTTATCTTTTATCTCTAGCTTCTTCATAGAAACGATTGTGAAATCTGTCACAATCACATCAATTTTAGCTCAGAATTTGTGATTAATTTACAGCATATGTACGAGTATGAATATTGAATATTAATATGAAGATATGAAGCTTGTATGCCCTGTATGATACTTACACAACTAATAAACTAATGCATTATTATTTTATTACAAATAACAAGGCTTTGCATCTTTTAGCTTATTCGTTTTTTGTGCTTTTTTTTTATTATTATTATTTTACTTGGCCATTACTCATTTTAAGACTTACTATAAATATTATTTGGCCATTAAATAGAAGACAATGTGGTAAACAGATAATATGAGACGAACCCCTGAAGAAAAAATAAAAAATCCTCAGGGTCACTTCTACTTATATGTATATATATCTTATATTTAGGGATTTTGGATCTATTGTGGTCACGTAACACGATTTTGCATAGCTTCTTGATTTGATGATGTGTTGTTATTGTTTTTATTTACTACATCAGTGACAGTAAACCCTTTTTCATGCCTTGCATATGCATACAGTGATGATTATAAATTCATTAGGGAATTGCTTATTCAATATAGGAGACCAGGAGGCTCTTCTGTAGGCAATAAGCTCCTACAAACACATCAGTGTGCATGAGTACATCATCGGATCCAAGACAAATGCTCAGTTTGACTTGTCTACCTTCACTGCTTCCTCTGAAGTGAGAGAAACTTTCAGCTCCAGGTTCTCAATCTGCCTCAACTTCTTCTGCAGCTTCCTGACTTCCCCCATTTAGACACCTCCGACACTTCGGTCCTTTTAAACCTCAGATGAGAAGTCAGTGTTTTACTGGATGTACATGTGGAGTGATATTTCTATTTCCTTGTGGAGGGACTCAATTGTAAACGTGGAACGACAAAACGGAAGTCAACATAGAATGGAGTAACAGGATTCAATCCCAAATAGCTCACTACTTCCTTTCTCTGTGTACTATTTATGCCAAGTGACAATAGTCCTGCGTCCAATCTAGTGCACTACAGAATAACTAGGCAGCGGTTTGTTATTCAGCCTTCATTTGAACAGTAACATTGTCGCATCGGCTTCCGGTTTGTATGGTGTGTTGTTTACTTGGGCATTGGGGTTAAATTTAACTGGAAAATTTTATATTGTCACAAACTGGGACTGAAACTGCATTTACTGATATATTATGTCATGAAAACAGCCAAGAACCCACTAAAGTGGGGGAGAGGAGGAATAGTTTACAAATTTATTTCATTAAAAAAATAAATAAATAAAAAAACATCTAAAAAGCAGAATATCTTTATATCTTTCTGATAAAATTTTATCTTCAATAATCAGATAAGGAAAATATTAGTCAGAGATGCAACCAAAAAGACAAGAATGCTACCACCACCATGTCTCAGTGTGAGCTGGGCTGATGGTGGGCATGGTGATGTGCAGTGTTATGTATACATGTATAGTTTTGTGCAAAACTGAACTATATTACGATATGTTTTGTTCACTTTGCAACATGATTGTTTTGTCTCTAACATGCCTTAAAAAAAAAAACCTCTGAGCAGGATACAAGATTTCATACTGATCATCGCTCACTTGTGGAGAGCCTAAGCTTGGGATGTCCTGTGGACAGCTTCTCTCGTCAGCATTTGTTGCTCTCTCCAAGTCCTTCACAGTTGGCCTCTTTGTAATTATTATTATTATTAATTAATTATTTTATAATCACATAATTATTATAATCATCAACAACATTAAGCCA
The DNA here is from genome assembly GCF_030014155.1 of Tachysurus vachellii. Taxonomy (NCBI): domain Eukaryota; kingdom Metazoa; phylum Chordata; class Actinopteri; order Siluriformes; family Bagridae; genus Tachysurus; species Tachysurus vachellii. Next base: position 24,567,197 of record NC_083464.1, on the reverse strand, counting down.
TACAAAATATTTATATTAAATATTGTTTTTAATAATTATATATTATATATATATATATATATATATATATATATATATATATATATATATATATATATATTAATAATTCCCCCTTTATTTATTATTATTTTTAATAATTATTAAATATATATTATTTTTTATTCATATTATTTTTTTTAAATAATTAAATACATATATGACACATATATATTACACATACAATTAAATATATATATATTTTAAATAATTTATTTATTTTCCACCTTTCAGGCCTAAATAGCACTAAATATCAAACACGGTCCTAAACATTAAATAAATATTTAACGATCCTCCCGGTCGCAAATACGTAGTACGTAGAATTCGACTTTCGATCGTGGACGCACCCTGATATTTTGACCTCACTAAACGGGAAATGACATCATGCCGTACGGAAGACGTTCGCGCATTTTGACCTCATCTTGAGGAAGTGGAGCGTAGACAGTTCGGGCAACTCCGTAAGAAAAGGAAAAAAAAATAGAAAAAAAAAAAAACCGAAGGAACGAAAACTCGTTGAATTTCTTCAGTTGAGTGTTTTTCGGAGCGACTTCACAAACTATCCCGAGCGGAAGAAATCCCCGGGGAAGCAGAACCAAAGTCTACACGACTGGGTAAATGAGGCTTGATGTTTATTCGTTTGAACCTTGTTTTTTTTTTTTTTTGCTCTTCATTTCGGCCTCCTTCGCCTGCCGTGTGCCGGAAGTCCTGCGTAAAGCCTCGGTTTCGGCGTCGACGGTTTTTTTTTTTTTTTTTTTTTTTTTCCCCTTCTCACTTGTTATTTTTTTTTCTCCAATCCTCGTGTGCGCTGTGTTTTTTTTTTTTTTTTTCCTCCTCCAGTTTATTTGCACGGCCCGACAGCAGCAGCGGGTGAATGTGAGTTGTTAACGTTACAGAACACAATGTTACTGGGCTGATCAGAATTTTGCATCAGTCAGACGACGAGGCTGCTGTTTTTATTTTGGTGTAAAATAAACATTATATCATTTTAATTTGCTTTGCACCGGGTATTTAATTTTTATTTATTTTATTTTTACAAATAACCCACAACAACAACAACAAAAAAAAACAACCCACCACTTCCTGTTTTTTGCATCAATAATATAATCAGATGGTTTGTTGTGTCTTGGCTTTTAGTGCGTGTTTTAGATCCCGCCGACTAAAGTGTCCTGTGTTACAAACAGCCCCACAGAAAGACCTCCGGTGAATCTGATATGATTTATTAACCGTTCTGAGATCTGTGTGTGTGTGTGCGCGCGCTAGCTAACACACTGCTAACACACACCATACACTGCTTTATGGACATGTTATAGCACATGAGGCCTTCCCTTTACCCCAGGACTGCTGTTCTTACTGATACTTTTATACATTTATATTAACAATAAAATCTCATGTTTTACATTTTAATACATTTTTCATTATTATAATTTTTTTTACTCTAGTGCAGAATGTTGTCAGTTTATATTATTTAATAATTGTTTTTTATTTTTTTTACTGTAGTGCAGAATGTGGTCTTTTTTATATTATTTAATAATTTATTTATTTTTTACTGTAGTGCATAATGTCAGTTTTCATATTATTTAATAATTTTTTATTACTATTTTTTTTTACTGTAGTGCAGAATGTTCAGTTTTTCATATTTAATACATTTATTTATTTATTTATTTTACTGTAGTGCAGAATGTTGTCAGTTTTTCATATTTAATACATTTATTTATTTATTTTTTACTGTAGTGCAGAATGTTGTCAGTTTTTCATATTACTTTAGTTTCACTTAACACATCATTTGTGATGATGATAATAATAATATTAAGTGATTAATAATTGATAAAAAAAAATAATTGATTTTCAGGTGCTTTAGTGATCCAGTCCTACAAAGATAACACTTTAATAGCATGTATCCTGTTTCCGTTTGATGGAGCTGTCAGTTCTCACCAGTCATGTTAGCCTTTTAGATTATTTCCTATTTCCCCAGATGAAGTGATGAAGCCCTTGTGCTGTTCTCACACTTTTTCCTACTCATCAATTTTTCTCCTACTTAGGAATGATGGAGGATTCCCATTTTAACTCCTACTTCTGGTCTCCAGTGCAAGGACAGGTGAGAATACACGTAGCTTCCCTACACACACACACACACACACACACACACACGCATCTTAAACCATGTGTCCACATCATTTTCCTCATAATGCCTCATGTGTGTGGGTGTGTGTGTCAGATTGAGAATGTTGTGTTTTTAAACAAGGTGAAGGAGCAGCTGGGCCAACAGGACAAAAACCCCGCCTACCCACATGGCTCCTCCCACTACCCCACCACAGCAGTGGTGGCAGTTGCAGGGGGCGTGGCCATGGATGCAGCGTCTGGGGGGCGTGCCCTGAAGCAGGAACAGGCACATCCACCCCATTCTTCACACAGCATCACCGTGGTGCCCGTGCCGTCCACCGGGATCATGACCGCTGGTACAGTAGACATTGTTGTGGTTGTGAAATGACTCAGTGTCCAGTAAGTATGTGCTGACGATCGGTAATGCGTTACAATATGTCACGTTACATAACACGTACAACAGTGTTCAGTCTCTCCTGATCACAGAAATCAACACAAAATCAGGCAAATGAGATGTAATTTCTAGACGAATTGTGTCACGTCATCACAACACTGTCGTGTATTCTGTCAAATCCCTGTTTCATTAATTTTCGTTTTGTTTGTGAACACACACATAATAGTAGATTTCCAATATAGCTAATTATTCATGTATCGGCCCAAATGTAACATGGTCGATTTCACCAGTACCAGGAAATATTTTATGTTGCATGTCTGTGATCTCAGGTGTGGAACTGCTAGCAGCATGCATAGTGTTGTCACCATTTATAGGACAAGTGTACTCCATCCTCCTCTGTTTCATCAGGCTTTTTTCTTTTTTTTCTTTTTTTTCCCCCAAAAATAAGCCAAAACTACAGCATCGTCCTCTTTCATGACTGTAGTTATCGTCCTTAGTTAATTTGTAGGCGGATCCACCTACTAAAACCATATTGAACCCACAGCAAAGTACAAGTTCTTCTTGAATATATTCATGACTGCATGCTGAACCATAGTAGATTCATTAAGTCCTTTTGTCATTCGAAGCGTATCACCAGCTTAAGAAGAAAGCAATCTTAATCGCATTCGTGTCAAAAAGAGTCTCGTTTCGAAGACAGGCAGCTTAATTTGGCCAAATATGTGCTCATGCCCAGCAATACAATCCCATAACACTACACACCAGCTATAATCTAACTGTCACTCCATCTGAGGATCTGTCTAATAGCTAGCATTTTATTTACTTTTACGATTAACAGTCGTATCATTATTGTTCCTAGACGAGCTATTTACATGGTCAAATTTTATAAACCCCATGACTCATTGAGACAGGAAGTAGACGCTGCAGAGTTTTTATTGATGCCTGTAACTCAGACATGCAGCTGTTCAGGTTCAGAGCACTCTGATGCCTGTTAGGAAAATGGCAACGACAAAGAAAATGTTTACAGGCCATCATCTTTTCCACAAGCCTGCCTACGCCTTCTCTGGAAACTAGAAGGCATTATGCACGCAGCTCATTTCTGGCTTGGAAAACTGGTATACTGTGGCTCAAACCAAAGAAATGAGAGAAGTGTTCGAAATAGTAGAGTGTAGAAACCAATCAATAAAAACTTAGCAATTAAATCGACACAATGGGAAGTTTACATCCAGCGTAATACTCTGACCAGTAGCCCAATGAGAACAAACAGCCTTCACATTTACACCCATGTCCGAATAGAGCAGACGAGTCTAAACGCACTTCCGACACCTCGTCTGATTGAACCAGGTTGGTAAAGTTCAATCCATTAAGTAGAAGAATAAGAAGCGTGTAACCCTTTGTGTGTTTGTGTTCCGATCAAACTGCTCTGGAAGAAAAACAGTCCACGTCCTATATTTTGATCTGTTTCAGATAATTGTAGGTAAATGAAGGACGCAAGCTAACCTCCGTAAAGTTCACTGTCTTATATTCACTAGAAATTGAACACGGTTTAAAAAAAAAAAGGTAGTTTCACAGACATGGGAATGATTTAGGGCTCATTAACAAAGCAAGCAATGTGTTTAAAAAGCTGAACATGCTGACTGGACACTGGACCATTATCACTAAATCATGCACATAAATAAAGGTTGTTCACCTACACTTAGGACGGACTGGTGATCTAAACATAGTCACTATCTCTGTTCAGCTGCATATTTATTTATTTTAAACTCTCTGTATCCTCTGTACTTTTCTCACTTTGTATAGCGGGATTAGTCACTCTGGTGTCTCCGGTATCTTCCGCTCCATCTCTTATCCCCGGGCATCCAACAACTACTATGATAACAGTACACGCAGGTAACACATCATCTCATTCTCCTGCAGCAATATTGTTCAGCTTATAAAAGAATTCAAACGAATACCTTTCTATACTACTTTCAGATAAGAAAGAGGACGGCATGTCCTGCTCCCCGGTCGTCATCCCATTACCGTCGAAGCGAGGGAGGAAGAAGAAATCCACGCTCCCATTGGTGGGCTCCCCGACAGGAAGTGATGCGCTGATGCTCGGTCACCTGGCTGGACAGGTACGTCTTTCTTAACCGTAAGAGTTTAATGTAGAACCTCCTTCTGGATTAATTGTAGGAATAAAACCAACCTGTGTGCCGTTCTCATCAACAGCAGGATGTAGTGATGATTTTTTTTTTTTTCTCATTAAAGACTGACGTGGACTTTTTTTGTCCTTTTATAGTTACATTGAACTGCGAAACAATCATTTCGTGTTATCACTTGTTATAGCATCATATATCTGGTTTTACTCGCCGATTAAGGTTTTGGTTGCGATTTCAATTGTGATTTCGCAGCTAAGCTAAAATTTTGCAAATTGTGCCCTTGATCTTTAACCCTCAGTCGCTTTGGATTAAAGATTCTCCTAAGCCAGTAAATGCAAATGCAGCGCTAACAAGACATTAAATGGTGTGAACCACACCATAAACTATAATTCTAATGAACAAGCGGCACATTATTAATTCATTCATTAATAGATTTAGATCATGTGTATAAACCACTATATAAATCATGGTTACTGAATTGTTACTATAGAAACCTTAATACATGTCTCTTATAAACCTGGGATTTGGAGCCGCACTAAGGTTAGATCGATGCTGTTATGGGAAATTAACGAGCATCTTCTGACCAGTCAGATTAGAGAAGTCATCAGCACCGAGGTACAGAACTGTGAGCACAAACAAAGCTTTTATATTATCATTTTAATTTCTTCATCTTTCATGTTCGGATGGCACGAAACGGCCGTACACGGGAACGGAAATGTCGTTTTATGTAAATAATACAGACAGCGTTTCACTAATCGCCTGATTCCACTTCAGTATAGACACAGTTTACACAGACATTTTGAATAAATGTGTGGCGTAGACTTCTATGTGACCTTTTCTTCTCTTTATTAAAGCCATTCAGTCGGGTCTCTAGTGCCTAACATTATAGGGAAATGGTTTACGTATTATAAAAAGATGTGCAGCGAATTGTTTCGACCTGTTCTCATTACCGAGGCTTCGAGCCGAGCCCGTAATAAAGAAATATAACCGGAAGCGGTAATAAGAAATTTTACAACGTTGCCCGTCTAACCCAGCATATCGTCCAGCAGGTGTACTGTACATCGAAGCATTTCTTGTCTCTCTGACACGACTAAAAATGCAGCTGTTTGTTCAAGCGTCCCTTACGGTGTAGATAAAATGTAATACGACTTGTCAGTTCATTCTTAAAGGGACATTCCATAACATTTTCACAGTTTCAATCTAACGTACTCTTGGACTTTCAAAGCAGAATAAACCAGTTAAGACATTTGATCAGCTCAGATGGACTCGATCAACTGCGTGTACGTCATAAGGACACCGCACTTTAGCCGCTTCCCAAATGACGTACTACACACTTAGCTGTATGTAGTCTAGCGTCTGTGTTGTACAAGGGTCGTATCGTCTCACATGAACGCTAATTGGTTATTTTCAGAGATAGGGGACTCGAGTCATATGACTTGACTCGAGTCAGACTTAAGTCGCAAATTTGAGACTTGCTTGACATGACTTGAGATTTGACTCGGACTTCAGAGATGGGGTCTCAACTTGACTCGAGTCAGACTCAAGTCGCATATTTGAGACTTGCTTGACAAATACTAAAAAAAGACTCGACTTGACATTGACTTGACATTCATGACTTGAGGCTTACTTGTGACTTGCACACGTGTGACTTACTCCCACCTCTGGTTATTTTACTATGCGGAAGTATAAGCCATTTATTCAGTCGATGGCAAACGACATCACATGTATGTAATGAAACACCGCTTTCCAGCTTTTATCAAAATACAGTGAAAAATGAATCACACAGCATGAGCTAATCGAGAAGACATTTGTTTACAGGCAAGTAATCAGACATTGTCTTCCGCGTGAAACGGAGCTAAACCTTTCACGGTACAACACACAGTACTACAAAAACACATTTGTATTACCATAGTATTACTCATTGAGTTCATTAATTGATATAAATATCCCCTCGGCCAGTTGCTCCACCTTAATAGGTGCCTGGGTTGCATATGTATGTGTGGGCGGAGCTATCAAAACAGGGTTGACACCCGGTTGGGGCGTGTTTGTTTTGGTGATTTCAAATGTCAACATTGGCTTTCAAACATCGGAGACCCTACTTTTAAATAATGTCGTCAGTGTGAATGACTTATTTTCTATCAGCTTGTCCTCGTATTCTCCGCAGTTAGCAATGTTTTGTTGCACCATTTCAGCAAATTAGCCGGTGACCGGTGAAGATGCTAGTTAGTATACTTTAGTGGAGCTTATACGTCATACATCTGTACTAGTGGTTAAGTATCTCTCTCTCTATCTCTTCAACTCCCTTCTGACTTTCTCTTTAGGAGTCTGCTTCTTGTTTATGTCTGTAAACGTCTAGGGTAGTTTGGAAGTAAGCAGTGTTCTGGGCATCCTTATAAGCAGGCTAAACTTGAAGAATCATAAGACTAAAGACTTGATTTGTGCCATGAGTCTATTACCGTTAACGTAGCTTTATACAACAGCAAGATTAAATGTTCAGTGTGTAAGATCATACTGTTTGGTTTCAGCTGTTGGTCTTGCTAAACAGGAAAGACATTTTTTTTTTCCCCCTCTAATGTAGTGGGAAGTTATAGATTTATAGATGACAGTCAGTTGATTTGTCCTCTTTGGGGATTGTTGTCATTAGCAAAAGACGCACTTGATTTCAAACATCAAGAAACAGACTTGCCGCTGCTAGAGGAAGCCATGAGTCCAGTCGGTACAGATGAAGTTTGAGGTTACGAAGCAGGAAGTAAATCTAAATGAAAGGAATGACTCGGCAACTTGTCCTGATTTGTTATTTATTGACTCATCATACAAAAGATTTCATCATCTACGTATAAAACTTATCTAACCAAACCTGGTTATATCAGGCACGAGTGAGTCATCGAACGCGTCCGCTCACCCAGCGTGTGGTTTTCATAGATCTTTACAGAAAATACTGAGATACTTTCATACTACACAAGTTTTTTCTCTGCTCCATCGGTGCCGTTAGAACTTAGACATACTTATTAGAGAGCTTAAACGATTTGGGCGCAGGTTGCAGTCGCCGATTGCGTGTTGACCGCGCATGAGAGATTAACGCATGCGGCACCAGCACAGCTCACATTTCAAAATATTCTTCCTCATGTAGTGTGCAATACTATATTTCAACCAGAGAAGTGTTTCATTTCTAAGCCTTACACCGAACAGCTTTAATTTCATGTCCAATAAATACAGAATGTAAAAATAAATAAATAAATAAATAAAGTTGGCTATATGGTTTATGCAATCTTTGAGGCCCAGATTAAGAAGGTTTCTCTGCTTCCCCATTTCGAGTCCACATGAACGCTCTTTATCTGCGGTCTGATTCTGTACGTTGGCGTTAGACCTTAGAGAAGCCTAGTGTTGAGAACAGCAGAGTTTAACCACAATCTTTTACTTCTTATGTCTTATTGATGGAGAAGCCCAGACAGTGTGCAAGGTCAGTTCTCGCTGTCTGAGGAAGTGACTTATTCCTGCACTGAACCCCAGAGTTGGTAATAACCTCAGAATGCACACACAACTGTGGCCTTGTACAGGTTCCATCCATCGTCTGTACGGCTTTTCTCACAAGCGGTCCGTCCCAGGGCCCACCCGTCTCACACACCCCCTCCACTAAGAATGACTTGGGGATATCGAACTGGCGGAGGAACTTTTCCTCCATTCATTTATTTTATTTTATTTTTTTTAAACCCTTGACCAAGTAGCGGTTGCTAAGGAAATAAATAGTGTAGACTGACAGGAAAACACGGAGCCAAAATAATACTGCAAATAAAAAGTTTACTCCTACAATGTGGGTTAGCAAGTCCCAAAACTGGGCTCTAGAGATTATTTGGTTGGATAAACACTAGTTTTTTACTGATATTAGGAATAATCAGAATGTGAAATATTGTATTATTATTTAACTCAAAGCAAGCTAGAAAATAACTAGAAAACAAGGCTAACTGTCAAATGGTGTAGATTACAGACATATTGAAAGCTTTGAAACACCAGGAGTACCGTACGTCTACATCGACGGTCTATACAAGTACAGTCTACATCAGTATTGGGCAGGACAGGTGAGAAACGCTGAGTTAAGTTTGATTCTGTGACGTGAGGGCCAGCATGTGACACCAACCAACATGTTAGCAACTCATAACTGAAGAAAACCTACTGTTACTCCCCTCGAGTTCAATAAAAGGCTCAGGTCGTTCTTGGTTTTTAACAGACATTTATTTTGGACAAGTCTTCAACATGTCTTGTAGCCTTTATGCTCCAATAATGCCGAAATGCCGTCAGAAGGACATACATAACTTAAATAAAGTGCACATTCAACAAGTGAGAAAATACACTTAAATTGGCTGATTATACACAAAGCAATTAACAACAAACACGTACCTCATTGGCCTCTCAAACTCGAGGAATAAACTTGAGGGTTAACAGCTTCTTCTTCTTTAACCAAAGAACATCAATATGGACTTCTTAGTACTTCTTTCAAGTGCAACTCGTACAGACATTAGCGCGTACCTCGTGCTTCTCTTCTACCTCGTGCGCCCCCCCGTAAGCGATAGCAACAATTAAATAATTCCCCAGTGCAACAAAATTATATGTTCCTTCTCACCCTTCTATGGTTTTAACTAAGAACATAAATAAATTAACATCAACAAAATATATTGCTGTTTTATTCTAATTATTCTTTGAACATTTTAACCATTTATTTCCCTTAAAACTGTAAAGTGCATAAATTATGAACTGAATATATATGTATATAATGAGAGTTGCCTCTAACGGCAGCTACACCTAGTGTTAGTCACTTTATAAAGGAACAGAAATCTCAATTGTTTTAAGAGACAGGGTGTTTTTTTTTTTTTGTTTTGTTTGTAATCGTACAAACGTCCTTTCCTCTCCTGTCCTCAGCATCATCCCGCTGACCCCTACGACCTCTCTGCTGACGAAGGGCCTGCTGGAAAGGAGGGCGCAAAGACGTACAGGTACAACGTCTCAGACGTTAGCATGCCTGCTGTGTGTGTGTGTGTGTGTTTCTGAAATCTTCTAGACAAGGCAGGATTGGAATAGTGATACTTAGTGCATTTTCCACTTGCTCTGCAGCAATGCATGGCCCCCAACACACACACACACGCACGCACGCACACACTCACACACACGAGCACACGCTTGTGCTTCTTAGGCTGTGTTGAATGTGTCTCAATCCATATGTGTGTTGGCTTTGCGTAGTATAAGTAGAGTTCACTAAGTGTGTGTCGTTGGCTGCATGCGCCAGCATGGCTTTGCCAGTTCCAAACACACACACACACACACACACACACAGCAACATGACCGCACAATTACTCTCCTCCACTCGCTTGGTCACTTCTTACTCCTTCATCTTGTCTGCGCTTGTACGTCTTGCCTTTCCTTCTCATCTTTCTGATTTGTCGACACAGTCTACAGTTTCCCTCTGTTGTTTTTCTTCACTGATCTCATCCCCCCCCCCGTTCTCTCCCCCACCCCACTCTCCTCCTCTCTCTTTCTGTCCCCTCTCTTTTGTACCCCATCTCATTCCATTCCACTCTTTTCACATTTTCCCTCACCTGTTCTCCTCCTCCTCATCCTCCTCCTTTCATTCTTTCACCTTGACTTACCCATGACCCCCATCTCATGTTTCCCCCAACCTTCTCTCTGTCTTCACATCTTCTCGCTCCTGTGTTTCCTCTTCGGCTCATCTTTCTACTCTCCCCATCCTCCTATTTCCTTCCCCGGAATGTGTGTGTGTGCGTGTGTGTGTCTGTAGGTGCCGGATGTGCGGCCTGACGTTCTGCAATAAGTCAGACATGCAGCTGCATTCCAAGTCGCACACGGAGGTGAAGGCGCACCAGTGCCCGCACTGCTCCAAATCCTTCGCTAACTCCAGCTACCTGGCGCAGCACATCCGCATCCACAGCGGCGCTAAGCCCTACATCTGCTCCTACTGCCAGAAGGCATTCAGGCAGCTCAGTCACTTACAGCAGCACACACGGTACTGGAGGACGCACTGAGCGCCAGGATGTGTACAGTGTGTTGTGTATGTGTGTTTGTGTGACAGAGAAAGAGTGAGTGTGTGTTTGTATGAGAGATTTAAAGATTAATGTTGGCTAATTCATTTGAAATCAACAGGGTTTGCAATGGGTTACGGGTTCAGGTTTCACACTGTTCGCATGTTTCCACAAAATATCAAGTTGTTGTTTCCAGTGGACTTTATATGGCTATGAACCGTTATGTAATTTAGTGTAGGAGTTTTTAAATACACTCCTAACAGTCTGAAAAAAAACAGTAAACATGTCAGGCCATTACAAGTTTTACCTTTGGAACTTAAGCATCCAAAATCAAATACTTTAGAGTCTGGACACAGCCCAGAGATCTTGGCAGAGACATAGAACACCTGAGAGGAGACGCGATGCACGCGCCGAGCTTCAGTTAATGTTTCACATCAAATATTACTGACCAACAACAACATCAGACTTCAGCGATGTTTTCCGAGGGACGGCCGTCTGCGTTAGACGCTGTTTCAGAAACCGCCGATCATCTAGGATTTACAAAGCACAGACCTTTTAAACAAAAATAAAAACCGTTAAGTGAGCGACTGCTCTGCCTTGTAACAGAACACATCAACTGAAGCTCCTGATCTGTATCTGCATGATTTTATGCATTGTACTGCTGACTGAATAAATGCACCAACGAGCAGGGGTACAGGTGTTACTAAAAAAAAAAAAAAAAAGGACAGCGAAGGTTTAAAGTCATATTTCATACTTTTTATTCATTTTATTTAAGTGTGTCGTCGCATAAAACAGGTCGATCAGCATTAACCTTTTCTTCCGTTTCTTCACTGGAACACAGATTCATGGTTCCTATTGTTATTGTGTTGTTTTTTTTTGGTTTCTTTTTTCTTTCGCAAACGTTTCCGCAATCTGCTAGCGTACGTAGAACTTTCCGAGTTGTTGTTCTAATAACAATGTGACGTTGACCCCGTTTCCCAAGTGCCACCAGTGGTTTGGCTCATTTGCTGTGTAAGTTATGGAACGTGTCGTGATTAAGCACTAGTTCCTTGTTCGGCATAGAAGAGCTATGTGAAAGGCAGGACGTGACATGTCCTGTAGCGCTGCCAGGGAATTAAGATACTATCCTTGGACTTTTCTTTTCTATTCTCAAGTAGCAGTATAATATGCAGCAAAATGCCGTTTAACGTCAAAATCCTCTCGTGTTATGTTGTCTGTACGGCTTGGGAGAAGCTCGAGTTAGGTATGTGCTCGTACAGCAAGGGACAAAGGCGTAATCACATTCCTGCGAAGAGGCAACGACATAAGCAGCTGTTTCGAACATACCGTAGTCGAGTCATCGTGAGACACTGAGAACTCTGGACGCGCTTCTGAATGAGTGAATAAGATCCGGTTTATGTGTCTGTGTTTGTTTGAACATTTCTTGCTTTCACCTCTTATGCGCTCTTCTTATTTCTGAAACCCCTCGTTTCTTTCCTGTCACACCTTCCATTACTATTCAAGCCTGTCCTTTTTCTCAGCTACGTTTTATCACCTGCAGATTTTTTCGCTCTGACTCTCAACCACTGCAGACTCACACAAACACATTAAGTGCAGGAGCTCCGAAGTCCGTACATCACGATTCAAGTCTGCAGGTTTTTTGTTGGTTTGTTTTTTTTTTTTCTTCATATTTCATATTAAATGATGGGACTCGATGGAACTGGCCTTGCTGTCACTTTAGAGCAAACATTTGCTTCTGTCACCCAACCAACCGCCAGGCTTTACAAGAACAATCAGAGATCAAGTTATTACTTGTAAATAATCAAATGTAAATAAAATTCTGACCCCAATATGGAAAGAGTTTATTTATATTAGTCAATGGCACATGTTAAATATTCTGTATACTTTTGAATATATTTATACAGCTTGGTGGTAATTGGTGAGCTGATTTAAATGCTGCTAAATAAAATATTTGTGACGGGGATATATTTGGTCTAGGCAAGTTGGATTAGAATCGAATCAGCTGTGGAGGAGTGCGAGCAACAGAAAGAATAAAATGAGATGACTCAGGTCCTGCATGACATTAAAGCTAGGAGCAAAGCACACTGCATTTACAGATCTTCATACACAGCCCTCTCTCTCTCTGATGTAGCGCCTCTGCTGTTGTTCTCGCTCACGCACCCTTTTTCCTTTGCCTTCTTTTCCATGCAGAAACCATACCGAATCCAAACCCCACAAGTGTCCGCACTGCTCCAAGTCGTTCGCCAACACCAGCTATTTGGCCCAGCACGTGCGAATCCACACCGGAGTGAAACCCTACACATGCTCTTATTGCCAGAAGACCTTCAGGCAACTCAGCCACCTACAGCAGCATCACAGGTAGCCTTCTCCATCCTTTATCTCCCCAAAACCTATTACCTCTCTTCACAATGATCATCTCCTCAGGCTTGTCGTTTAGTTCTCTAAAGGAAACGTGTTTTTCTCTCTCATTCGCACAGAATCCACACAGGAGACCGGCCATATAAGTGCACTCATCCAGGCTGTGAGAAGGCCTTCACTCAGCTATCGAATCTTCAGGTATGGACAATCCATTGCCTTAAATACGAATCTGATTACATTATTATATTAGTATCGTAGCGTAGTATGTTTGCTTATCACTTCACCAACATGAATAATGCATTGTTAATAATGCAATGTTAATAAATATATTTGTTTGGAACGCATGAATGCTATGATTGACCAAAACAACCACAGAACGCACTCGTCAGGAAGAGCTTCGATTGGTCAGAACGCTTACAGCATGTGATACTGATACCTTGCTGTTATGTTATAAAGTGTGTTAATCTGCTTTTATCACAGCGATTTATACATTTTCAAATTTAACGAATGACACATCACACTTTTTTATACAGCAACAGCAGTCATTCCCTCACTATTTTCTTCCTCTCTCTTAAATAAAAAAATGCATGTCATGTCACATAAAAACTGTGAAGCAGAAACTCTTCACTTCCAAACAGTGGGACTTTACAAAGCACCTTGTTTGTTTAAAAAAGTACAGACACCTGAAACTCCTTTCATAAAGATCTCCTAACAGTCAGTCAGAGGTATTGAACCCGGTAAAGGTACCAACCTGACCCTCTTTGTTATAACACTATGGAGAAAAACAGCACTTAACACCCAGGGCCATAATTTAACTGCTCATAAAATGTTCTAATTAGGTAATTGTTCATTAGACACTGTAAACAAATCTCTTTCCGAAAGACAGAATAACGGATGTGAATTCTTACGCAACTGTTAGCCCTTTCAATATTATGAGTTATTTTGTGTAGCTTCGTGACATTTTCCTAATTAAGCCTATTTCAGTTTCAGCACTACATTCAGGTAGAAACGTATTTATTATTATTATTATTATTATTATTACTATTCAGATTGTGAGGCAAGGGGGCACGGTGGCTTAGTGGTTAGCATGTTCGCCTCACACCTCCAGGGTTGGGGGTTCGATTCCTGTCTCCGCCTTGTGTGTGTGGAGTTTGCATGTTCTCCCCGTGCCTTAGAGGTTTTCTCCGGGTACTCCGGTTTCCTCCCCCGGTCCAAAGACATACATGCATGGTAGGTTGACTGGCATCTCTGGAAAAATTGTCCGTAGTGTGTGATTGCGTGAGTGAATGAGAGTGTGTGCGCCCTGTGATGGGTTGGCACTCCGTCCAGGGTGTATCCTGCCTTGATGCCCAATGACACCTGAGATAGGCACAGGCTCCCCGTGACCCGAGGTAGTTCGGATAAGCGGTAGAAAATGAGTGAGTGAGTGAGAGATTGTGAGGCAGTGCAGAGTAACTGAACTGATTACACTGATTAAATTAAAAACGACCGACTACTATTGCTATTCCTACCTTAAAGATATGAAGGAAAGGACAAAGGAGATGGAGAACAGAGAAATAAGCCAATGTTTACTTGTTACTTTTTGACACTTACATTTTTTTTTTTTTTGGGTTACATTTATTTTTATTCCTGAAACTGAAAAGTTATGCCACATTCACACACACAGTGATTGTTGCTGCAAGTCACCAGTCTGTAAATATGGTGATCTATGGGTGGCACAAGTAGCATTCAAAATCTTTTGGGGTTTTTTTTGTGCACTAATCGCTAAAATGATGCATTCTGGAGGGTTTGTATCTAAAACTCAGCAGTGTAAGTGTCGCCATTATATCATACAAGATAAAGGAGAAGCAGTGTGCACTTTTTGCCACGGATCATGTGCGCTCCACTGTCCCATATTTGCATCAGGTACAACTTTCTCACATTTCTTAAACGTCCAGACATCTTGTCACCAGCAGTTAGTGTCGCTTATGTCCCTTGATGTCAGCAGCTCTCACTGAAAGTGTCTCTGGACGCCGGCGTATGTGTGAATGTAGCGTTACTCCACTCTACCAGTGTTCTCCACGAGCAGAAGTTTCAAGCTTTCTAAACTTCCCCATGCACATGGCCATCACCGGCTTTTCTGCAGTTACTTACCCAATTACTTAATAACAGTCAAAGAGGTTATTCAGTTTCTTTGGAATATTTTTATATGATTTTGGTACATTTTCTGCTTTAACAAGTAGAATGAGTTTAGTTCCCCTTGTTTAACTGCCAGGTTAATGACACTTTAAAAAGTGCACACAAAATCCTACAGCATGGAATGTCCTAGATTGTCTGCTACAAATGACTTTAAAAGGAGGGTGTACTTATTATTTGACTGATGCCCCCGTGTTGACTAATGTCTTTAGTCATGGTTTAATTAAACAAGTTCACATAAATAAGCAACAATTTGAACTCTAACATTCATTAGTCGATAGTGTTGGTTCATGAGATCACTTAGTTATTTGTCTGATTCAGTGTATTTAAGAAAAAATAAAAAGTCTTATATATTTTCTGTTAAAGGAACCATAACATTGTAAAGAATTACTTTGAACACTTAACATTGCCACAGATGGACATTTGGGTTTCAACCTTTTTTTTTTTTTTTTAATGATGTATATCTGTTTGTTCACAGTCTCACCGTCGCCAACATAACAAAGACAAGCCATTCAAGTGCCACCACTGTAACCGTGGCTACACTGACTCAGCAAGCCTTGAGGTCCATCTCTCAACCCATACAGTGAAACATGCGAAGCTGTACTCCTGCGGCCTATGCAATCGCACATACACTTCGGTACGGCACTAACCGTGACCTCGATAGAATCCCTATAAACACCTTGATCGGCATTTGATTTCTGCCAGCTAATAATCAGTCTGCCTTTCCATTCGCTCACAGGAAACTTACCTGATAAAGCACATGCGGAAACACTCCCCGGATCTGGTACCCACCCCACCGACGGCGGGTCAGCAGAGCCACAGTCCTGCGCACGGAGGAGCAGGGGGAGGAGGGAGTGCAGGAGGAGGTGCAGAAGGAGCCGCAGCAAGTCGCGCCGAGAGGAACGCTTACCAGCAGCCAGAGGGAGTGCCATGTGTGTTTGACCTGCAGCAGTACAAACCAGTGACAGCACCAGATGTTTCGTACAAAACGGTCAGCGTGTCTGATCTGTCCTCTCACAAAGACCTGTGCATCACAGTGGAGGCCTCGGCCATACAGGTGGAACACCTCAGTTCATGAGGCAGGAGAGGCCTATGGGAAGAAAAGAGTGAACACAGACTCTATAAACAGTAACGGTGCAGCAGGAATTCTCAGTGATCTTACATGAACTCTCCAGGTACGAGAGGCCTACCTAAAGTAGGGATTAAAAGCAAACGCAAGGACCGATTCAATGAAAGATTTGCAGATGGAAAGGAATTTCCTACTAGGCCTGCTCAAGTTCACGGAAACAAATACAGTCAAGGACAAAGTGAAATACTGAGAAAATGCCTTTTTTCTTTCTTTTACCTTTTTTTTTTCTTTTCTTTTTTTTTTTAAATTTCATGGTTCTTCAGATATCCCGCTCTTCCTGGTTCCAATCTATGTCTAGACATTTTGAAAGCTTTTATTTAATACAGTGGTTGTCATTTGTAGATATTTCTATCTACTCTTACACTACGAAATTTACACTCGCGGTTAACGGACAGTATAACGAACATCTTCGATATGTCGCGCAATATGCATGTGATATTTTGCCCTGAAAGTTTAAAAAAAAAAAAAAAAAAAGGGGGAAAAACATGTTTTCAATTAGGTTGGGAAAATGTATATCTGACTATCTAGTATATTGTGTGTATGTGTGCAAGTTAAAGGATGCTTTAAGTAGTGGTTTCAAAAAGGAGAAAAAAAAAACATACAACAAAAAAACAAAAAAAAAAACAAAGAGGAACTTGAGTGTCAACACTTGCCAGTCACAAGCTCTGAAAAATTCTGGCATGAACTTTTAATAATCCTTGTTCACTCTTCATTTGTGTGGATGATGTAATACGCTCACTATTGTTAGTCTACAGCTACTTCATCTTAGTATTAATTCTTGTAATGGATCTTACGCCCTATCATAGTCATTAATACGATCAGAATAGAATGAATTATCATTTGAAAAACAATAATAAAATGTAAAACGTGTCACTTGTAGTTTCAGTACCTTTTCACACGTCCAGCACCTTTCACCAACCCAAGACGCTGTCGTAAACCGATTCTCGATAGGTTCGTTTCTACTTTTAAAGATCACAGATGATAATAGTTTCCTTTGGGTGTTTTTGTGACTTTTTGTGAACCATGTGAACTGTTCAGGTTTTAGGCACAGCATTTCTATACAGCTGTAGAATTTTGTAGATTTTAACACCTTAAATCTATGTTAAGTGTCTTAAACAGCAGTAAGAACCTCGTTAGTAGTAACACAGATTTAAAAAAAAAAAAACTCGTCCTTTAATTACATGATCAGTAGTTGTTTATTGCTTTGTGGTTTTTACACGACTTTAATAATAATAATAATAAAAAAAAACCGCTTTGCTCCCCACAGACTGGCGGAGTTCGAGAGCCGCTTGAGTTTTTAAACGAACGGACGCTACCATTCATCATTGTGTGGGGGTGTTTGTTTTTGTTTGTTTGTTTGTGTGTAGGGGGGGGTGTAATTCTGTTAGCAGAGTTAGAATCAGAAAAATTCGACTTCTGTGTACGTGTTATTTGTACCACGGTGTCATTAATGATACGTACAGATAAAAAACGAACTAAATCGAGTGGTACGAGCCATCTCGTTTGGCGTCGTAGAAAAAAGTAACGTGCGCGAGAAACTTCAGTGTAAACACCGAGTGAGCTAATCCGGCTAACGTGCTACAAAAAAAACAGCGTCTCGCGCTCGCGCTGTTTCACCAGGATCCATTCTAAAATGCATCGGAAAAAGCCGTTTAGTAACAAACAGAAAAAGAAACAACTTCAGGTCAAACGCGAGAAAAAGAGAGGTGAGTGTGGGGTTTATTTTGTCCAGCTTAGCCGACGCTGGATTAGCCATCAGAGCTAACTCGAGCTAACCGCGCGAGCGTTTAACGTTTCTAATAACGGATTCAAATCGAATCGGTTCTTTTAGGGGGTACGGAACGAAAGGTCTCGGCACTTTAAAAGATTCGACTCGTGTATTGTTATGAACAAAGAGTTCACAAAACGGGTGTGGTGATGTTGGAAAAGCGAGTGTGTGATTATTTAACTATGGCGGATTAAAGCGCTCGGAAATGTGTGTGTTTTGAAGCCGAGACCTTCAGCAGTGTAACTCTGTAGCTGTCAGTCAGTAAGGTTTGCTTTATGCGCAATAACAGTGCGCAGACTCACTACACTGTTATGTAAGGACGAAGAGAGGAAACAATGAGGGAATTATTCAGGAAAAGGTTACAAAACACTTCCCTATCCTTTGGGTTTAATCTTGATATAAGACAACATTCGTCTAAAATCCTGTTTAGTTAGTATTTCTGTCAGATCTACCTTCCTTTCTGTGCTAAACTTTTTTTTTAAACATCCATCACCTTATCAAACACTGTATGTTTGTGTATATCTGCAGGTATATCTGTTTATTCCCATCCCATACATGTTCATGCTACAGAATGGCTGAATACAAAGAGAAGTCTTCAGGATTTGAGCGTAACCTTGGCAGGGAACGTAAAGATCCAACTGTCGTAAGCGGTCTCGACGGAGAGACAAATCGAGTAGAGATATCGACTGATGATTTGGTTTGCGACGCAGATATCCGGGAATAAAATTCGTTTCAGTCGTGTCAAGTTAAAGGTGGGGTCTCCGTTGTTTGAGAAACGCTTCAGAAAACTGAGTCGGGCCACCAAACAAAACAAAATCAAAACAAACGTGTAGCCAATGAGAAGAATGGGGCGTGTCTTGTCAATATGGGTGGAGAGAGTGTTCAGTGCTCATGTGAGACATTAGTAGAAAGCGAGTGACACATTGACATGGCGGATAAAAACGAAAAGCAAAAAAGGTCTTACGATAAGGCAAGAAGCAGGACCCGTGTTAATATAGGATCAGCTTTCCAGCGCTGGAGAGAACTGAACGTCTTCTGCGTGAAACAGAGATAAACCTTTCACGGTACAACATACAGTACTACAAAAACACATTTGCATTACCATAGTATTACTCATTGCGTTCATTTATTGATGAAAATATATTATTATGGCAGAACCTGTTGGGGTTCTGCCATAATACTTGTCTGGGTTATACTTGTCTGGTATATGTGTGGGGCGGAGCTATCAAAACAGGGGTGGGACCCATTTGGGGTAGGGGCGTGTTTGTTTTGGTGATTTCAAATGTCAACATTGGCTTTCAAACATCTGAGACCCCACCTTTAATGCCTGAGATACAGGAGAATCTTTTAGCTGTCAGGAGAATGCAGGATCGTGTCGTTTGTAATAGCATGTGCGGGTGTTCGAGTGTGTGTGTGTGTTTTTTTGCAGGTGATACAGGCTCGGGTCATGGTAGCCAGAACGCGAGTGTAGAGAGAACAGTCGGACGGGACGGACAGTCAGACACGTCTGACAGTGAGACGACTGATATAAGCAGGATCAACCAGCCTGGCACCAGAGACAGCCGACATGACCACAACAGGTGAGCACTTGGAGAGACAAATCCGTAATTCAAGAAGTGCCTGGGTAGAAGTTGTAGGAGATATTTGCATGCTCCATCGGTTCGAGTTACCTAAACACACTGGCACAATTTGAGTTGCGTATACAGTGCCCCTCAAACATAAAAGCCAGAATGCTGGTTTCAAAATTATTTGCACCCCCTTAGAATCAATAGTTTGTTACGTTCGTCCCGGAGCAAATAACATCGCTGAGTCTCTTACCGTGATATAACAAAGTTAAGCACACTTGTAGATGGATCCACTTCAACTTGCCTGAAGTTGCTTTATATTCTTAGGTTTGTGCAAGTCGACCCAGATTTTCTGTAGCTCTTAAATTGCACTGTCCGTCAGACACAAAACCGCTCCAAAATATCGATCATTCTGGAGGGCATTGTGTTACTGTAACCTAATATTTCTGATCATTGTCTTTGCGCTTCATATATTAGATAAGATGTGCTTCTTTCATTGTTGACCATAATTTGAAATACATTTGTTGGGTAAAGTTGGAATCTAGAACATTTATATTGAAGCAAGGCATTTTTTTTCAGGCAGAAGCGAGCATGTACAAGCACACAAGTGCACAGCGACTCGTGCAAATCTGACATCTGAACCCAGTACAAGCTCTGTTGTTGTTTGGTCGAAAGAGAAAGGGAAGATTCTGTACTATTCCCAACCCTATTTTATTTTTGTTTTGGTTTTTTTTCTATTCACATTTTGGTTTTGTAACCTGTACTGATGCAATGAATGTGACAAAGCTGAACCTTTCCAGTGAATTTTTGTGTGCATCCACTGGGTGAAATTAATCTAGCAGGTCCAGATGTCCTTGAGGGAAATACAGGGCCAGGTCTGAGCTAAAAGCTTTACTGACGTTTCTATACAGGTTTCGGCTTCACTTTGAAAAAGAGAGCAAAGAGGAGGTGGAGAAAAGGAAGAAAATAGCCAGAGAGAAAATACTACAAGCGGTTCCAGAGAGAGACCTGGAGATGGACATAAAAGACATCTACCCTGAAGACCAAGGTTTCCCTGCTTTATATTTGTTATTGTCTAGTTTGACTTGACAACACATCCCTCCAGAAGAAAAGATAGTAATCACGTTAATAAGCTAAAACGCTCAGCTCTCGCACACAACACATTGTCTGCTTTTCTAACTTCCTGTTTTCTTGCTTTGATTCTCCATGATTTCAGGCCTGGATTTCCCTCAAAGGCCCTCTTGGAATTATGGGATGCGCAGAGAGGAACTGTCGAGGAAGGAAAAGAAGGCATTTGATGAATTTCTGGAGGCTCTACATTCCAAGAATCCTCCTAACTCGCTCAGCCATTTTGAACACAATCTGGAGGTTAGTTGCTCTCAAGCACCAAGCCTCTTAATCCACTGCATCTCTGTATAAAGAAATGTAATGAATTTATTACTCTTGCCCCCTTTTTTTTTTCTTTTTTCCTTCATGTGTGTTCATATAAACCTATATCTCTGTTACTCTCATTTTTCTTTTCCTTTTCTTTCTCAGACATGGAGACAGTTATGGAGAGTGTTAGAGATGTCTGACGTCATCCTGCTTATTCTGGATATCAGACACCCAGTGAGTATTCATTAATTCTCACGTGTGTGAGTTCTGTCAGCAGATGGGGCTAACAGATTTGATTATAGATCAGAATTAGCTCTTGTAGATTGCCGTGGCTAACTCCAGCTCACAGGTGAACAGCTTTCATAATCGGTGCTGTTTCATTTTCAAATACATTGAGCACTTTATTAAATCAATGTCTTTTCACAATAAGTCTCATGCTGAAGTACAATTTATAATCTAACCAGAAACAGCATTGCTTTCTGCATGGCTTAGTGGTTAGCAGGTTCGCCTCACACCTCCAGGGTCGGGGTTCGATTCCCGCCTCCACCTTGTGTGTGTGGAGTTTGCATGTTCTCCCCGTGCCTCGGGGGTTTCCTCCGGGTACTCCGGTTTCCTCCCCCGGTCCAAAGACATGCATGGTAGGTTGATTGGCATCTCTGGAAAATTGTCCCTAGTGTGTGATTGCGTGAGTGAATGAGTGTGTGTGTGTGCCCTGCGATGGGATGGCACTCAGTCCAGGGTGTATCCTGCCTTGATGCCCTATGACGCCTGAGATAGGCACAGGCTCCCCGTGACCCGAGGTAGTTCGGATAAGCGGTAGAAGATGAATGAATATTGTTTTTAGCCCTTAATGAGAACATCCGTACGTTTGGACTACTATAGCAGATATGCCAATGAACCAGAGGTTCTTATTATTATTATTATTATTATTATTATTATTTAATTTATTTATTTATTTATTTATTTATTTTTTTGTGATGTTACTAAACTACAGAAAAGTAACCGATCAACAGTGGTGGAAAGAGTACTGAAAAATCATACTCGAGTAAAAGTACTACTACTTCCCAAAAAATGTAGTGTGAGTAGAGTAAAAGTAGCCGACCTAAATACTACTCGAAGTACGAGTAAAAAGTAGCCTATTTAAAAGTACTCAAGAGTACTGAGTAGTACGTATTATGGTGTATGAATGTTATTCCACCTTATACCCTGCAAATTAGACAAGGCAAGGCAAGTTTATTTGTAAAGCGCATTTCGTACACAGAGGTCATTCAAAGTGCTTTACATAGAAATTAGAAAACAGTTTATAGGAGAGAAAAAAAAATTTTTATGTAAAAATAAGAGACACACGATAAAATCATAATAAAAACAAAGAACAATTAAAAAAAATAGATGTGATTTTGATAAAAACAGTTTAAAATATGTTAAAAAGAATAAAACAGGAGTAAAAGTGATTTGGATAAAAAGTGGTGTCATTGTGAAGCAGCACAGTGCCCATTTAATAAAAGTTAAACAGATGTGTTTTTAATCTTGATTTAAAAGTGTCTACAGTTGAAGCACATCTGATCTCTTCTGGAAACTGATTCCAGCTATAGGTGGCATAATAAGTAAATGCTGACGCACCTTGTTTTGAGTGAACCCTTGGTATCTCTAACTGACCTGATCCTAATGATCTGAGTAGTCTGCTTGGTTTATATTCAATTAGCATATCTGTAATGTATTTCGGTCCTAAGCCATGAAGTGATTTATACACGAGTAACAATACTTTAAAATCTATTCTAAATGTAACTGGAAGCCAGTGTAAGGACCTGAGGACTGGAGTGATTAAAAATATATTAAAAATATAGCTTACAGTATCATTCTCTTTTATGGATGTTGCAGCAAAAATATATATATGTGTGTGTGTGTGTATGTGTGTGTGTGTGTATATATATATAGATATATAGATATATATATATATATATATATATATATATATATATATAGATAGAGAGAGATAGAGAGAGAGAGAGAGAGAGAGAGAGAGAGAGAGAGAGAGAGAGAGAGAGAGATAGATAGATATATATATATAGAGATAGATAGATAGATATATAGATAGATCTCCAGCAGTTTTATTTTCACCTGCTAGCACTTGAAGAGCAACCAAAATTAGAGGAAGAACTCTTGAATGCTGATATTTCACCTGGTTTAGGCAGGCGAAGGTGACATGACACAATTGCCCTTCTTAGCCTTCACTGCATAAAACTCCTTCAGGCATGGCCAAGGATTCAGAAGTTGTGTATTTGAGGTGTTGCACACTGAATCACCCGCCACACTTCCTCCCTCCTCCTCCATGATTAAACTAAATTAGCGCCAACCACGGCACCAGGTGTCTTGAAGTCAAGTTTTCTATCCGCAATTTGATTGGACGGGAATCAGGAGACTGATTATTCTCCTTAACCAATCACAGTTTACAGGAAAAAACGAACAAAGTAGTGACGGCAGGTTGAGGGAAAATAGCGCAGTAAAAGTAGCGATACAGCCCTAAAAATGTACTCCTTTAAACTACTTAAAGAACAATTCCTAAGAAATACTACTCAATTACAGTAGCGAGAGTATTTGTAATTAATTACTTTACACCACTGACAATCAAGAGAAAAATTTACATAGTTATGTTTTCTAAAAACGAGACAAACAAAATACAAAGGTTGTACAAGTGTTGCTAGCTTCCTCTCACATGCTAAACTAAGCGGCAATCTCCTGTTGAAATTCTGCCGGCTGTGACTCACCAAGGATCGAATACACTAATGCGCACGTTTATACACAGACGCACACAACTAACCTCGTTCACATTCACTTGCATTTAAACTACAAGTGTTTTTGTTTTCTTGCCTGTTTAGTCTGCGAGAAAAACCCATTTATTTGCGGTTCCTTTACTGCGGGATCAGACACGGATAACACAGCTTTATCTGCCTTTTCTCTCTGACGTGTTTCAGGTGCTGCAGTTTCCTCCTGCTCTGTACCACTACATCACTGGTGAACTGCTGAAGCAGGTCATCGTGGTGCTGAATAAGATTGACCTTTGCCCTGCGCCGCTCGTGTTGGCATGGAAACACTACCTGACCAATCGCTTCCCTAACCTGCAATGTGTGTGCTTCACTTCACACCCTGGACAACCTTACAGCACCTGTGAGAGAACAACGCATCTTTTATTCGCGGAAACATTTGTCAACCGCAGTATATGCATTCCAGTCATTCTTCTGTCTTTGTATGTTTTATCTTGCGACAGTGTTTCAGAAAAAACGAATGAGGAGGAAGGGTGGGTGGAGCCAGGCGGGAGGACCGATCCACATTCTGAGGGCATGTCAGGAGATCACGGCAGGAAAAGGTCAGACACACCCAACGCGTGACAGCAGTTAAGTCCAGCAAAGAATTACGGTTACGATGTTAATAAAGCCAATTTGTTTTTTTTTTTGTTTTGTTTAGTGGACTTAAGCAGCTGGGAAAAGAAGATACAACGCGATGCTTCGGTCATCGGAAACGATGGCGAATGGTGTGACGATGGGACGGAGCCTGTGCTTATGGAACACCACACCGATGTTGCCATGGAGCTGCACAGTCCCACACAAGAACTTTACAAAGATGGAGTTCTCACATTGGGCTGTATAGGTAAAAATGTCCCAAAATATCATGGACTGTCCACTGTCCAGTGTATTAAGACAAAAATGATCGGGCAAAAAAAAAAATTGTTAGTATTTTCACATTGTCCTGATTGTTTTAAAAGATTTTCGTACAGTCATACTCAAAAGTTTGCATACCTTGGGAGAATTTGGAAATTTACAAATTTATTTTAATTCTTATAGGACAAAACAAAAAAGAAAATAAGGAAGTAATCCCTGATCAAAAGTTTGCATTGCTTTAGTTCTTAATATTGTGCATTTCCCCCTTTAGCATCAATGATGGCATGCAGTCTTTTGTAATAATTGTGCATGAGGTCCTTATTCTCTCAGGTGGTAGAGCTGCACATTCTTCTTGGTGAAATGCCTCCAGTTCCTCTCCCCAAAGTGGCTCAATGATATTGAGGTCAGGAGACTGTGATGGCCTCCAGAACCTTCACCTCTTTCAGCTGTAGCCATTGGAGAGTCAAAACTCGCCTTGTGCTTTGGTTCATTCTCATATCGGAACATCTGAGATCGTCCCACGTGCAGCTTTTGTGCTGTAGAATGCAAAATTATCTGCCAGTGTTTTCTGATAACATGCTGCTTTCATCTTGCCATCATTTTTTACTAACTTCCCCGTGACACTGGAGCTCAAACAGCCCCAAATCATAAGAGATCCACCACCAGGCTTTACAGTGGGGATGGTGTACTTTTTCACCATAGACCTTGTTGACTCTTCTCCAAACATAGTGTTTATGGTTGTGACAGTAAAGTTTAATTTTGGTCTCATCACTTCTCATCACGATGACTCTGTGAGAAACTGTGATGCTTGTCTGGGCACAGTAACGTTTGTTTGTTTGTTTGTTTATTTATTTATTTATTAATAAGCACTCCTTATTGTGCTCCTTGAAACAACACCACCACTTTTTTCCAGAGCAGCCTGTATGGGTTTTTCTTTGCGTCCTGAACAATTCTCCTGGCGGTAGTGAGGGAAATCTTTCTTGGTCTACCTGACCGTGGCTTAGTATCAACAGAACCTCTTATTTTCCACCTCTTGATCAGAGTTTGAACAGCACTGACTGGTATTTTCAGGTGTTGAGAGATCCTTTTATATCCTTTTCCTGCTTTAGAAAGTTCAACTACGTTATTACGCAGGTCCATTTCTTTCAGCTTATGCAAACCTTTGAGCACAACTGTACATCGAGTTAAGAGGAAGAACGAGAGGTATCATGAGAAACACCTCTCATCACCACCACGGACTGTTTACAGTAGATGCAGGTGTTCAAATAGCAATCATGTGCAAAGAAGAGTCTAATACAAATAATTGTTGTGATGACAGATAATTTAAGCTGTTGTTCGCATAAACTTGCAAAGCATTGCAGATAATAGCAGTAACTGTTAATTATGGTGTCTAATGCTGTTGTCTGGTTATTAGATAACTGATGAGATGTACAGAGAGTCCACGGTGGGGATGAGAAGTGCAATGGCTTTGGTAGATCGTCCCTCACATAAGTAGACATTCTGTGCTAATAAGCTGAAATGTCTCATGTTCATGGTTTGATGTCAAACCCAAATATCTTCAGTTTGGAACAAAAACCAAAAGACTTTGGTCCTCACTCGAATCTGATGTTTAGGTTTCTACAACCCTTTGGCCATGTAGTGTATTCAGCGGTCAATGCGTAATAAAAATCTGTTTGTTCCTGCAGGGTTTCCTAACGTAGGGAAATCTTCAGTGTTGAATAGTTTGGTCGGTAGGAAGGTTGTGAGTGTGTCTCGGACTCCTGGTCACACAAAGTATTTCCAGACGTACTACCTCACCCCTACTGTTAAACTGTGTGACTGTCCTGGACTTGTCTTCCCTTCTCGAGTCAGCAAACAGCTACAGGTTAAATCACACACACACACACACACACACACACACACGTATGTATGCATGTGTATATAAAATGCAAATACTATTTCCAGAGATGTGACTGTTGGTCTCTGTGCATGTCAGATTCTGGCTGGGATTTACCCAGTGTCCCAGCTGCAGGAACCCTACAGCTCGGTGGGATACCTGTGTGAGCGCACTCCTTTCCTGTCAACACTGAAACTTACACACCCAGAGCAGAGTGCTGACACACTACACACTCCCGACACGCACAAGTGGACAGCCTGGGATGTGTGTGAAGGTAACCGAATTAGCGGTGCTCTGATTAAAAGGATCCAGTTGTTATCATTTAGAGAATCACAATTTTGTTTCATTTATAAAGCACAAAATAAACTCGTCAATGTCGTCAGTTTTGCCTGTGCGTCGGTTACAGACACAAACAGACATAGATGTTAATGACCTGGCACCAGGGTTTCTGTTGATTGCTGAGAGAATGAGAACATATTTCTCATTAACACTTCCCTTCTGTTGCTCTTCCTCACATGAACAGCGTGGGCAGAGAGAAGAGGCTACAAGACAGCAAAGGCAGCACGGAATGATGCCTATCGAGCCGCTAACAGCCTGTTGCGCTTGGCTACAGACGGACGCTTATGTCTGTGCTTGTGGCCACCAGGATACACACAGAACAAAGGTTAAAAATAATCTTTAATTTAATTTCTTTGTTTAAGGTAGTTCAGCAGTTCTGGTGCCCTACGATTTTAACTGTCTCACTCTAGCTGTAGCATTGCCGCAAACCCCTTTTTATTTTCTTTTTTTTATATTTTATGCTGTCTTTTTTGTGAGAGATTCAATTAAATGATGAAATTAACACTAATTACATCTTTAGACAAATGGGAATCCCACCCACATTTGGCAGAAATCATCGCTTTGCAGGGAAGAAGTCCTGCCGGCGAAGAGAACGGAGAGAGGGACGAGGACGACGAAGAGTCAAGTTCTGAGCCAGAGGAAGAAGGCGACAGAGACGCAGACGACGACGAGGATGCCGACGGAGACGACGAAGACGATAGCGTTAGGTCCGATAAAAAAGACAAGGCCTACAGACTGAACATGTTTGGCTTGCTGGGAGAGAACGAGTGCGAGTAAGGGACGGTTTCATCCTCGTGTCAGTCGGTTGCTCAGATCCCTCTTATCTGCATATTTAGATTTTGTTTCTCAGTCATGTGCCAGTGCTTTCGATGACGCTTCAGATCGTACCATCCTCAATATGCCTGTTTCTGCTCCTGTGTACGCAGCTGAGTGTGTGTACCTCTAGACCTTCTCTCAGCTTTGTATCGTGACAATAATTTACTAGACAATAATTTTTCATTCGATCTCACGTTCGAGAGTTAAGACCGAGTGTAATTACAGTCGGCCAATCGCACAGACCGCGTATTGAGTACAATCGTCCATCGATCAAGAACCTGCGAGTCACTTTGTTGAGCTTTCTTGCCAAAGATCAGCAGAAGGTCACTAATTTCATTAAGGCAAAAGACAAATGGAAGCCTGGGTGCTTCAAGACCCAGCATGCAGCTTTAGGACAAATAAGCCAGGTGCATGACAGGGAAGTAAGTAAATAGAAAAGCCAGCCATGACATAAGAGGTGACTAGGAGACAATGAGAATAACAGAACTATAGAAGTGAAAAGAGAGCGGAGTGAATATCTAAAGCACTTTTTAAATCAGGAAGAGCTGTACAGTTTTTCTGAATAGATCTTAACAGACCAGGGGTGTGACTGACATATCAAATTACTGCCTACTCAGGCAACAGGCAGGAAGACTTTCTGAGTGTCAGAGTTCGAAAAAATCGAAAGGATCTGTCGTTCTTAGATCACATTTGTGAAGACATCATGCATGCATCATGCAAAGAAACTCTCAAACTGTTCCTTACAGTTCCCTCCCTTCATCAGTGTAAAAGCTCTGTCTGCTTTTGGCACACAGCTCAGGGTTTGAGCAATACTGTAGAATGTAATTGAGAGGAATAGTGGGTGATTTTCACCTTTCTGATTTCATGGTAATTCCTACGCTAAGACATTCTATCCTTGACCGGATTTCTCAGCATTACGTTCGCACGAGTGCCATCGGATGGGACTAATACGACGCACATTCGAATTACCGATCGAATAAAGATTTTGTAGTATATAAATAATCAGCTTTCACACCGATTGTTAGCTTTGCACATAAAAAAGATTGACCACGGAGACGATATTTTGTTACGTGAAACAGATTTCTACAAGGGCCGGTCTGAACGGGTCTGTCGCAGGGTTTGTAATGCAGGGTTACAGTGAGCTTTGTTTGTGCCTGTGCTCATCACTGAGCTATACTATGCAAGATTAGGAAGTTTGGATTAGATTAGAAACGAGAAATTTGCTGTGTCGATTTGCCCCAACGAGACGCAAAAGACACAGACATCTTCGAGCACAATGCACAATGTGCTGAGGTCTGATTTGCACTGAGTTATATTCACGAGAACACTTTATTATGGGACATGAAGTATATGATTGTGATGGACGGTAATCGAGCACCACATGCTGAAATCCTAGGACCATATTCCTCAAACATTTACGTACAGGACTTTCAGGATCGTTACAATTCCAGTGTAGTGTTAAGACCTTAAATGAGCTAACATCTTAACACTAACAAAAGGACAGGGAGTATGAGCCTAGATTTGTTTGAAATATCATAAACGCAAACAGATTTGCTCTTGAGTGTGCTGTTGTAAAGGGGATGTGTGTCTACCATGTGCAAGTGAACTAGTAAACAAATGTACTTTATTGCTTATATTGAATTGATCTGAAGTAGCCCTCTGCAATAAAGAAGGAATGTCCTCATCATTTGCTTTATCATTCTGTTGTGTTTTGTTTATTTATTTATTTTTTTTGTTGAAAATCTTAAGCCCCAGTTTGTTTGTTTTTAAGCCCTAGCACTGTTAGATTTAACCACGTAAAGGAAACTATCCCGCATATCGTCGCTGTCGGGCGGAAACCTCGTATGTCCAAATTTGGTCAATTTCATATTTTTTCACACATCGATGCTATTGGTCAGTCCCCACGTGGGTCTGTTATTTTTACAAGTTATTAACCAATCTAAAGTCTTGAAAATAGCTTGAGCGCAAATCTCATAACTCCATTGGACACGTCAACTGTCCACCTCTTCCTCACTCCGCGGGAGAGCTTCGTGGCATATTTCTCCTCAAGAAGAGTCGCAACGAATCAACACGTCTTCTGAGGTAAATGTCTTCAAAACACTGGGCTCAAAGAAAAAAAAAATCTTGACCTCCGCTAGTTCTGGTGCTCGTCTGAGGACAGGAATTTAGCGCAAGACAATCCACTGCAACGCGGACTAAACCCTGTGCACTGCAGATAAGGTACGGCGTTTTTTTAATTTCCTGAAAAATAACGGTTTTGGAGATACGAGGATTCCGCCCGACAGCGACGATATCCACCAGTGGTGGTGAGAACCTCCCTGAATGACTTCCTGTGTACATTCATACATGCTGTATAGCCAAAAGTATGTGGACACCTGGTCATCACACATCGATATGTGGCTAATCCAAAACCGTCGAAGAAATCAGAGAATTGTAAGATGTCTTTCTATGCTGTAGTATTACACAGGTAGTATTACTCACAGGTAGCCGCAGACAAGACCGTATTACACCAATCTTACGTTCTTTGCACTGGCTGCCGGTCCGATACCGTATCGAATACAAGATTCTGCTATTCGTCAACAAAGTTCTCAATAATCTAGCTCCCAAATATCTATCTGATTTGATTATGTACAATCCTTCGAGATCACTTAGATCCCAAAATGGTCATCTTTTGCTGGTACCACGATCTCGTCTGCAACGCAGGGTAGACCGAGCTTTCGCAGTAGAGGGCCCTAAGCTGTGGAATAACTTGCCACCACCAGTCAGAACTGCTTCTACGTTTGCGGAATTTTAATCCAT
This sequence comes from Tachysurus vachellii, assembly GCF_030014155.1. Classification (NCBI taxonomy): domain Eukaryota; kingdom Metazoa; phylum Chordata; class Actinopteri; order Siluriformes; family Bagridae; genus Tachysurus; species Tachysurus vachellii. Next base: position 24,536,645 of record NC_083464.1, on the reverse strand, counting down.
GTTAAAAACACACCTCTTTTCCTGTGCTTTTAATTGTTGGTAATTTGTACGTGTTCTTTTATATTTGTGTTCTTTTTTCCTTTTCATTTATCTCTATGTACAGCACTTTGGCCAGGTCAGGCGGATTTTAAATGTGCTTTATAAATAAAATTGAATTGAATTGAATAGTATTTAAATTTTCCATTTACCGGGCCAAGCATGTTCCAGCACGACTGTGCACAAAGCGACGTCCAGAAAGGTTGGAATAGAAGATCTCCGACCTCAACCCTACTGAAGACCATCGGGATGAACTGGAACACAGACTTCACCCCGAGCACCCTAGCACAAAATCAATCCCCAATTTGATTTCATGAATGAACACAAACCCCACAGGCTCACTCTATACTAGTGGAAAACCTTCCCAGTAGGGTGGAGGTTATTAAAATCCAGGAGTAAATCTGGAATGAGATGCACAACAAACAAAGAGGCGTGAGTGTCTGCTGTCACCACAAATATTTGACCTTACAATGTAAGAAAGCGGGGGCCACCGTGGCTTAAGGGTTAGCACGTTCGCCTCACACCTCCAGGGTTGGGGGTTCGATTCCCGCCTCCGCCTTGTGTGTGTGGAGTTTGCATGTTCTCCCCGTGCCTCGGGGGTTTCATCCGGGTACTCCGGTTTCCTCCCCCGGTCCAAAGACATGCATGGTAGGTTGATTGGCATCTCTGGAAAATTGTCCGTAGTGTGTGATTGCGTGAGTGAATGAGTGTGTGTGTGTGTGCCCTGCGATGGGTTGGCACTCCATCCAGGGTGTATCCTGCCTTGATGCCCGATGAAGCCTGAGATAGGCACAGGCTCCCCGTGACCCGAGGTAGTTCGGATAAGCGGTAGAAAATGAATGAATGTAAGAAAGCCACAGAGTGATTCTTGTTTGGCTCAGCACTATTTCCAAATTACATGATACACTACTGGCTAGCTGGGATACATACAGTATAACCACATCTACATAACTAGCATTCTATTTCACCTGCCTTTACGGTCAGGGAAAGACCTGAATAACATGTACCAAAATAGCAACGAAACTGACCCACTTTAGAACCTACTGGTAAAGTGATCAGAGATGACCGTTGCATTCATTATACTTGGAGCGGTGATGTTCTATCACCAGAGGATTGTTGAGAAAAAGCAGTGTGATGCACAGTGTAGACTGTAAATGGAGAAGACAGTAGGGTGGGATGACCAGCCTCTAGTTAGATAAATGTGCTTCCCATGCTTTTCTTCTGTCTAAGGATTGGTCTGATGTTCAGATGTCCACCTTCTGGTCTAAAAAGTATTACAGAGTATGTACTGGGAACAACAGGGAACGCATTGATGACTGATTTTACAAAAATTGTTTGATTACACGTTGGAAGATTTCCTATGAATCATGATTCATTTTGGTTTCTTTACCTGACTGGGTTAAGTGTTAAGCAAGCTTTTGCACATGGACCATAATATAATTGATATTTAATTGGAAAATTCATTTAACCGCCACATGCTGTAGTGTTATTGTTTTGCTTTAACTACAGTACGTGGTAAGTTGTTTTTGAGTCTGATACAAATCACCTGTAACCTACCAAAACACAACACACAAAACGTACGTACACAAAGCAGCCAAATAGAAAATTACCTAATTTCCTGGAGTTAATGTAAAATCATGTGCCTGCTTATGATTATCGTGTTCCCAGAACTGCTCTCATGTTTCGCTCACTGGAGAAAGCTATAAACTGTGCTAATTAAATTCTGGCGTGTCAGATTCTTTGAGAAGCCATTGGTCATACCAGCGCTGGCCATATGCACTGCATTAGTGTGGAGTGAGACATGAAGCAGCCTGCCATTCCCATGATGTTCTAAAAACCCTTACAACACCGTTAAGACACGCCATCCACTCCATATAAAGTAGTCGAATGAGCCGGGGTAATGAACTGAAGGCATCACGTTACCAGTGTCTGAGATTGTTTTTTTGCCACATAAACCTCAGCCCAGCAGTAAACAACAGTTTAAACGGATGTCAGAGGGGAACCAGCCATAGAGACATCAACATAAACCAACCCGCATCCTACTCGGGGTTAAATAAGGGACTTCTGTCCTCGTGCGCTGTCGGCCTACACAGTTTTCCCTTCTACGTCTTACAACACTCGTGATTCAATCCGGATAGTGGTGTGATGAAAGAGAAAACAAATTGAAACCCTTCAGACCTTCAGTCATGACATGGCTACGGTGCACATCACATACACAGCCAGGGGGCAATGCAGATTCATTGTTAGCATATTATTCAAATTCTGATTAGCAGAGCTGAATTAGTAAAGCAATAAAGCACACAGGTTCATAATCTGACGCAGGAGTTTGTCACGTAGATAAACTGCAGAACTAGGAACACTATTAAGTAAGAATACAGTATTTGTGCTACATTTATGAACTGTGAGTGACCGTCTTGTTCAACCCACAAGCTGAAGTGTGACTGGAAATGAAATGCAACCTGGTTTTAGTCATTTCTCTAAAACACTGCTGGGTTAATACGTAACAGGTCATATGTTGGGTTGACCAGTAATGTGTCATAGTGTTTAATACATTACATTTTATTCATAATTTAAAAAAAAAACACTTTTACAATTCTTAATTAATTCATTTGTATTTGTGAAATGCTATTAACAGTGCATATTGTCACTAAGCATCTTTACAGAATATATCATTTAAAAATTTTTATGTATTCCTCATAAGTGAGTCAGACGTGACGGCGGTGAAAAAAAATCTCATTTTGAAGAAGAAACCTTGAGAGGAACCAGACGCATAAGGGAACCTCATCTGAGTGACACCGGATAGTGTGACGATTATTAACAAATTCCCTTCTATAACTGTGTACTAGAAGGTCAAAAAAGTGCAAACCGGTTAAATCATTCTGGTTGTAACATGAAGTCTGTCGAACATGAGCATGTTTAACATTACAAAGCTACGGTGCTGATTCATTTTCATGCAATATTTCATTTATATCAGGGGCAGGATTTGCCTCGCACCTTCAGGGTTAAGGTTCATTACATTAAACATTCTGTAATTAGACTTTATATTTTATATGAAACATCTATACTATGAATGTTAAAATTACAATATTTATTGCAGCACTTAAAAAATAAAAAAATAAAAAAATATAATTAAATGACAAAAAAATATATATACTTCGCATTAGAACAAGGCAAAACATTTCCCTCAAGTGGCTTACTCAGGAAAATACTAGTTACCGTAGATGCATGGTGTAACACATGAGAATCTTCCTCAGGTCTTCATGATGATGGGAAAATCCCAACTGTTAACAAGCGCTGTATGATTCACGCCTGTGGCATCGTGACACCAGGGTCCAGAGATGTGAATGGGGTTAAACAAGTTCGATGCTCTCTAAACCAAGACACCAATCTTGAGTATATTCAACAAAGAATAAATGACAAAAGTCAAGCTGAACAAAAGTAGATGACCAAAACCAGGTAACCAGTCCTATTAAAAAAAAACAGACTAATGTTACCTAGCTAGTTGTTAGCCTGTGTACATTGTTATTATATACAGTATATCACTATTCAATATATACTGTATCATATATATTTATATAAATATTATTAGACACTTATTATAGTACCGCTTATCAGTTCAGAGCATCTGTTCCTGTTTTCGAGCATAGTTGAGTTGCTTTGCCTTGTTTCCATGTCAGATGCATGGTTTTTGGGCGCAGTTCTTCCATGAAGAGGACTTCTGGCCATTAGATGGACTTGCGTTCCACCGGTTTCCATCAGTTTCTTGCTGATGGCATTTTCCGATGTTAAAGGGAAGTAAGCAGGATGTGTCAATCACCTGCTGCATTGTTTCTTTGGCCGATCACCGCATCTAGGTTCCTCAATGTTTCTTTGTACTTCTTAAAAATAGCTCGAACAGCACATCTTGAAACCCCAGTCTGCTTTGAAATCTTTGCCTGTGAGAGACCTTGCTGATGTAATAGAACTATCTTGTGTCTTGTTACTGTGCTCAGTCTTGACATGGTGTAGGACCTGTTTCATGAAAATGTCCTTGACAACCTCTCCTTAGTCCTCACCCAGATTTAATGACTCTCCCTCAACCTACATATGAAATTATTGATCATTAGCTTCATTATTCTTCTGATTGCTCACTTTGCATTTTGTAAATGAATAAATATAAACAATTCCTTATATATTTTTTAAAACATTCTACAGCATTTCTTCAAAGCTGTCTTAAACTTAGATAGATAGATAGATAGATAGATAGATAGATAGATAGATAGATAGATAGATAGATAGATAGATAGATAGATAGATTGATTGATTTCAGGTTTGATTTTAAAATTTAGAACAAAATGCAATTTTGACACTACAAATTTTACAGAAACATGCGATTCACTTGACCATTGACGTGAGGCTGTGTGACTCACTAAAAGGCAAAGAAATACTAGTACACCTGTCTAAATGAGGAACAACTGGATGACAATGGAGAAGTTGAGTGATTTGTATGCAGTATGTCACTGGGATAGACCAATAACATCATGATTAACGTCCCTCCCTCCTTCCCTCACTCACTCACTCACTCACTCACTCACTCACTCATTTACTCACTAACTTATTTACTTTCTCACTCACTCAATTACTCACTTATTCACTCCCCCACTCCTTCATTCACCCACTCACTCATTTACTCACTAACTTATTTACTTACTCACTCACTCAATTACTCACTTATTCACTCACTCACTCCTTCATTCACTCACTCACTCATTAATATTTTCATTCACTCACTTATTCACCACAGTGTATCCAGAGCCAATTATGTGAACACTAGGTGTGAGGTGGTTAAACACTCTAAATGGGAACAGGGCAGTCCATCACAGGACCCCTGCAATTATACCTGGGGCAATTTTGAGTCACCAGTCCACACACAGGCATGTTATTGGCAGGAAACCAGAGCACCCAGAGGAAACCCAGCCAACATGCAGAGAATGTGAAACTCCACACCTGAGCAGACACCCATACAAAATAAAATTCATGGCCCCCAGATGGCTTTTGAGTTTTGTGTCTCCGGTGGATGGGATGTGTATTCTGTGTCTTGACTGTTGTGTATTTAAAGTTTGCATTCAGTTGGGCAGTTCTGAAGGTCCAAACTAAGCAGCTTCTACAGTGTCCTAAGTCAACATAATAACAGAAGATGATAGGAAGTTTTAATTAGGCGTAAGGTTTATTCCTCATATGCTGTAAGTATTTGCCTTGACTGGGTCTCTCTTTTTCATGTCACAGATGAAAAGGTCAAAAAACTATTTACCTGTAGTCATCTTCATCACGTAGCTTTCTCAGACATTTTTTTGTTAATCATTTGTGTGCTTATGATTGCCCTTGAGGGTGTCTGCATGCATGTGTGTCTGTGTGTGTGTTTACCCCGTCCCTGTTTGGGAGTCGGAGCCTGTGCGTCAGTAGATATATTTAGCTTGGGTTCTCACTCCATTGCAATGGCAGCCATTTAAAAAGAAAGCCCACAACCCCCACTCTGCTCACTCTCACTATAAAGCAAGATACAGCCTACAGAGAGAGAGAGAGAGAGAGAGAGAGAGAGAGAGAGAGAGAGAGAGAGAGAGAGAGAGAGAGAGAGAGCACTGAGGTTATACCTGGAGCTGCAGAATTAGCCCCGTGTATCCATGTGGAACAATCAAAAAATAGGCACAGGGTGTGTTCAGACTCACCTGCCTTCCTGGTTTAGCACTGAGCCTATCGACGGCAGTGGGCAGCAATTTGCAGCATGTACTGGTTTGGCGTATCCAGAACAGCCCGAAAATTACAGTCATTTACAGAAAGTAGTGTCAAAAAATGAAGAAAAGAGAGCGAGAGAGAGAAAGGAATAAAGTAGCTGTAATTAGGAGAGACAATGAGTCAGACAGGGGAATGTGCCTCAGACAAGGGAGCTATTGAATTAAGCCACAGTCTCACCAAAAACCACTTATGTTGTGCAGGCACAAAAAAAAAAACTGGATTATCATGAATTTTTTAAGGGAAAACGGAGGGCTGGTTCAATGAGAGGAGAGAGACACACAAACAGCTTTAGACGTTTCTCTGTCTTTATTTCTCATTAAGGCAATTAGACATCAAGCTGTTGTTGTAGGGCTGGGGATCTCCTAACTTTTCCAAAACTGAAACAACCTAGAGGTATAAAATGAGAGGTTGGACTTTGTAGAGTTCATTGTAGACCATCAGACAAAGACAAAGACATGCTCAGATAAGGTTGTTTGTTTATCTTTATCTTTGTCTTGATGGCCTGGTGTGAGAGAGGTGGTTGTGAGCTTTTCTGATAATATTAGATTTTAGTCCACTTGTAAATAGTTGTAGGGTGTAAAATGAAAACAAGGGACGAATAGAGAAGCCTGTCCTGTCATTCATCTATCACATTTATTCGTATTCTGTCTGAATCCTATGAGCAGCCAGTTATTCACATGTTCTACAGAGTTCCCCAAAGCTCCATGCTGACCCCCGCTCGGACACCCGTCTAGCAACCAGGCGCTGTGACCCTACGACCTCCTGACATCTTCACCTCTTCCAAAAGCCTAAAGGGAACGGCTCTAAATGGCTGCCACGCTCTCGACCAGCCGTTAAAACCGACTCATAAAACTTCCAGCTCACACACATTTCACACATTCTTACTGTCATTTGTTCAAAGTACTCACATTCATCCAGACAATCAGGGGAAGTCAGGTGGAGGTCTGATAATTAGACAAACATATCTTAGATTGCATTCAAGATTGTAATAAGATTGTTTTTAATTGATTTTTTATAAAGATTCAAATACGGGTGTCATTATTTATGGAAATTGTTGATTGTGTTGTATATTATGGTGTAATATACAGGTTATGAGATTAGTCATTGTAGTCACCTTCCATTTGTTTTTCTGTGTGGCTCCATTCTATTCCATTCCATCTCTCTCTCTCTCTCTCTCTCTCTCTATCTCATGAACAAAGCTCACCCCGAGGCCCCAGACAACAAGTGCTGCTGATCTTATTTCACATAAAACGCACACACAGGCAGGCAGCCATCCTTCAGAATGTCTCCCTGAATCATCCTCCTTTATCCTTTTTTTCTTGGGTAAAAAGGATCCTAGCACTCCTGAGGCAACATGAAACTGTACACTTTCTGATGTCCTGTACCATCCCTAATCCCTAAAGTGTAGACATTTTTTTTTTACCTTTTGTGTCTTTCACTTAGAAAGGTACAGTATATCTAGGTTTCCAGGTAAATATATTTTAAAGTTGTGAACGATAAGTTTAGCAACCCACTGATAAGAAAAGGTACAGAATAATACCTGATACCATGGAGGACAACAACAAGGCAGTGAATACACCTGTAGTCTGTGTGTGTGTGTGTGTGTGTGTGGGTGGGTGGGGTGTGCATGTGATGCTGACAGACAGTGTAGATGTTGAGGCATAATGTGGTATGGGGTAAGGATGGAAAAAGAGAGAGAGAGAGAGAGAGAGAGAGAGAGAGAGAGAGAGAGAGAGAGAGAGAGAGAGAGAGAGATTAAATGTTTCAGCAGGGGGAATGAGTGGAATGTAAGTTTGTGTCAAGTTCCCAACATTCTGCAGGCCTGACATACTGAGAGTGATCAGCCTGCTCTGCCCCTCAACAGCTGTGTGTGTGTGTCTTTGTGTGTGTCTGTGTGTGTTTGTGTGTGTGCCTGTGTGTGTGTCTTTCTGTGTGTCTGTGTGTGTTTGTGTGTGTGCCTGTGTGTGTGCTTGTGTGTGTGCCTGTGTGTCTGTGCGTGCGTGTGTGTGTGTGTGTGTGTGTGTGTGTGCATCCGTGCGTGCATGTGTGTGTGAAGACAGAGCGAGAGAGAGAGAGCGCGGGGGGGGACACACAAAAGATTTTTCTCTTTAAAAAAAATAAACAATTGAGGTTTTGTCACATGCTTATTATAAGAATAATAAACCTAGTATAATCATTTTATGCAAACTGTGACATATTTAAATGTAATGCTCCCCTGGGATATAAAACACACAACACACCCACACTCTTGCTCTTGCTCTGTAGATTTATTGCACTGTCAAAATCCCAAGACTATCTTTCCTCAACTGTCTGAGTCCCTAAGAATGAACCATTTACTTCTCTTCATGCTTCTTTCCCCTCTCTCTCTCTCGCTCTCTCTCTCTCTCTCTCTCTCTCTCTCTCTCTCTCTCTCAGTGTGAATTCCACACAGGATTGGACCTGCACTTTTCATGCTTCACTGTTTTCTTCACAAAGCCAAAGGAAAGTGGGAAGAGTAAAAACTTTTACTGTGAGAGTACAAAACTACTTCAGCAATCAGAAAAGCGATTCACATAAAATGTGTGTGTGTTTGTGTGGGTAGGTGTGTGTGTGTGTGTGTGTGTTTGTGTGGGTGGGTGTGTGTGTGTTTGTGTGCTGGGTGGGTGTTTGTGTGAGATTGAGAGAGAGAAAGAGAGAGAAAATGCGAGAAGCAGAGCAAAGACAAGGAAGAGGAGATGAACACAACACAAATGGAGCTCAAAGGTCATAGTAACATTGAAAAGAGGACCAAGAGTTACCAAGACAACTCACAAAGCCCGGCTTTTGGAAGCAGCACAGAAAAAAGACGGAGCGAATGAGGGTAATGGGGGAGGAAGAGAAAAGAAACTAGAGGGAGAGATTATCTTGCTATGATGTTAAAAGTTAAGCCCATATTTTGTAGGGCCACACTCGGGTATATCATGTTGCCTCCAGTTCCCCAAAGCAATACATTGACAATATGAGACCTAAAGCTCCACCTCCACCAGCACCAGCACGTTACTGCATTATAATGATTCATACTGTACTGCTGTATTACTCAGAACTGGCTATTTTTCATTGTTATGTTTGCTATACACCGCGCTGCCAGTTTATTAGTTACCAGTAAAGTAAACATTAGGTTTTTTTATTTAATGTCCTTAATTTATGTCATAGGCTGCTGGACGATACAAAGAGTAAGAATTTCATTGTATGGTGTGACACACTGTTACCTGTAGATATGATGATAAACTCTTGAATCTTGAATCTTTAAAAATAAATTTTCTGCTGAAAACTATTTGAGAAATTACTTCGCAAACAACTTTTTAAATATCAACACAAGATAGCTATGCTGAAGCGAACACCAGCTCGATTGCTAAAGGTAACGTTAGCTTTGGCATATTTATTTTTTTTGTAGCTTAATACTGCTGCGGTTTAAGTAGCTTTCTAGGTTTGTAAGCTAGCTAGTTAGCTCTAGCACAGATTTGTCTTACATGTAATCATATAGGTTGTAGCAGATATATTTAACACAGTAGGCACTCGTTGCTAAGTTTAATACTGTAACGCCTCAGAACATTTGGCTAGCTAGTCTAGCTTACTCGGCTAGCCAATGGTGTACCTGTATATTTTGCCACAGGTTGTATTTTCAGGTGATTAATGCTGATATCTTTACAGGTTTATAATTCAGGTGATTAAATACTGTGATTAAACTTCTAGGTCATTAACATTTTTTCCAAGTACTATGACAGGACTACATGTAGTTTGTTATTTTCCACTTCTCTTATCAGGTTTATTGATTTATTGATCTAATAATAAAGTACGTACTCTTTTTCTCTGTTTTACTCTGTTTCTTATCTCATATACAGTTCCCAGCAAGTTACCAGCCCTCTTGTTTCATAAGAAAGCATGTCTATCATAATTTATTGTTTATATAACCCTCCTGTTGTAAATCCATTGTAATAAATAAATAAAGTCAGTATTTCTGTTTATTATCAAGCTCTACTTGATATGCTCTAGTTAATTTATTTGATCTCCTTTGAGTGTCTAATGATTTAAAACAGTAATCATTAGACCTAAAACTATTTACCTTTCACATAGCTGAGAAAAAAACTAATAAAAAGATACCTTTGTGTTTGTGAATCCCATTTCCATCAGTAAAAGCCATTATTCACAAAAGGAAGAAAGCTGGACACAAGAGTGGAAAAAAAACCCAGCCAGAGACATTAAACAGAAAGAGACCTGTAAAAGTCCTTGAATAAAAGTCAACGTTTTTACCACAAACAGTAATGTTATTTGGGTTTTTTTTTTGTGTTCAAATTTTACGCTACACTTTTTGATCTATATGTTATTTGTGATCAAAAACATACATTTAAAAAAAAATACAATAAAAAACTTGTATCGAATGTCTTGCTGATTTCAGAATTTCTATTTCAGCCTAGTTTTCAGCTATTCTGTGCAATAAATGTGCTATTTACTGTGTTACTGTGTACTATCCTGCTCTGTTATTTATTTTATTATACTGCAATGACTTTTATATTGCACCTATAGTGTGTACACTTGTCCTGTCTTCCACTCAACAAACTGTATATACTTTCTGTAGTCCATCTTCAGGCTTTATACTTTATACCTTCTTATATAGAAGACTGTGATTCTGCAGGCTCTTCCTGCGGCACAATCAAATTCTAGATAAGGTAAAATAATTTCCCTGACTGCCTCAACTCTGGCTCTTAACTGCCCTGTCTTAATGGCTTGATTATGCTAATTCTGCAAATTAAAGGCTATCTACATTGGCAATGTCAGTGCTCATTTATTCATTTATTCATCTTCAGCAAACGCTCCATCCTGGTCAGGGATGTGGTGGGTGTTGTGAGGCAGGAATACACCCTGGATGAAATGCTCATCCAGGCAATGCATCACACCACACACACAAACTCATACTCACTATATGCAATTTAGCATAGCCAGTCCATCTACTGGCATATTTTTGGGCAGTTAGAGGAAACCAGAGAGGAAAAGAAACGCCAGACAGGAAAAGGAGAACATGCACGACTCTGCACAAATGGCAACCAGAACTTTAGGCCCTGGAACTGTGACATTCGTACTTCATCGGTTTAAATTATATATCGATTTATTCAGGCCAAATGTTATTAACCACACAAGTATGGCAATAAGAGCAATGGCTGAGGGAGTTAAGCAAACAGAGAGAGCAGCAGGAAAGCTGAGAACTTGATGGTTGTAAAGAGACCCAGGCTTAGCACCTGCACTTGGGTCAGTATATAGCTAACACCTGGGCTGTAGGGATATCTCCAGGTCGGAAGTAGGGATTATAAATGGCATGTATGCCCAGAAATGACTGTTCTATAAGAGCACAGTGCAGAGAAGGCATTTCCCGTACAATTCATTAAAAACAGCATCTGTTTTGTCTTACAACAACCCAAAGCCTGTGTTCTTTTCTCTCTCTTTTGTAGAAATTATTCTGAATGTTTTGCAGTAAACCCAAACACAGAAGGTAGAAGGAGTTCAGGCTCATGTTAGAGATGTGTGTTGATGGAGGAATGCATGTAGAATCATAGCACCGGATCTTTTGTTACAGCCTTGCATGAGCTCAACAAGTATCAACACATAACTGATCAGCACTCTCTGTTTCATCCATTCTCTGCCATCATTCAATGCCTGCCTTCACTTCACCACACCCTTTTTGGGGATTTTTCTGGCTTATATTTGTGAAAGAGAGACTTATAACCCAAGATAGCCATTTTCCAGCAACACCTCGGATCACTACAGGCTTCGGTGATGAGCAGTTAGTTTAAACTTCTGACTTTTAACACTGAAGCATCTAAATCACTGTCTTTACTGCCTAGGGCAGGTAATTGTATACAGTTACAGCTGCCTGCTCTATAATAATGGACTCTTTTGAAACAACAAAGAGGGAAATCTTCAGTTAAAGACGGTACTTTGGTTGACTTTTTTCAGACCTTTCTTTGTATATACACAAGACCATACAATGAGCAATTAGTCACTGCAATGAGCAAAAACACATGCAATTGTCCAAACACAAAGAATAAGGTGATTTTTTTTTTTTTTTTTTTTAAGCCAAGAAAGGGTTAACAAGGTGAATCCTGTTGTTTCCTTTTAGGTAATATGATATTTCATATCCCCTCGACAGACCAAGCTGTTCCTGTAAAAAAACGTTTCTCTCAGGGGCGCGAGCGCACGTCAAGTATCATTTACAAGATCCCGCTGCCAGATCACGGGGTCTTTCCACAGCTCGTAACTGATTGGCCGAGTGTCAGATCTAATATTTAAATCACTGCGCGATGATTGGACGCCATGGGAACAGGTTATGCAAATGAGCACCTGGTAGCGGTCTCTGGGAGAAGGGGACGAAAAGCCTCGAGCGGCTGTTAGACTGTTGGTTATCGGTGTAGAATTGATATAAGAAAGTATTTTGTTTAAGTTAAAACAAAAAAACTAACAAACAAACACAAAACGCGGTTTGCTTTGCACAGGTGTGTAAATCTTTAGTCTTTAAATCGTCTCATAGGGCATACGGCAGTGATTTTAGTCTCGCGCGCTCGTGTGTGTGTGTGTGTGTATGTTGGATTTTTACCTGCTGTGATCCACTACACTGACCCAACGGAAAACTTTCCAGGTCCGAAAGCTTCTTGTTTCCTGGCATTTCGGTAAGTAATGAGGACACATGATGACTATATTTACCCACCACAGATAGTCTGTGTGTGATTGTGTGTCATTTATGATTATAAATATCTGTAGCAGATTTGATATGTTCTCCTTCGGCGGATTTAGGGATCTACTGAGCAGTTGCTGCTCCAACTGTTGCTGTTGTATAAGAAAAGAGACCACACGTGTGCTTTTTTTTTTTTAAATATTTTATATTTAAAAGTTTGTCTCTTGACTCTACAGACTGCCATAGGAATTAATTTGTTACTGTTTATTATCTTTTTACATTTTTTAAGCACCGAGGTGCATGGTGTTTATATCTTGCCCGGTTTTTCGGCGTCAGTGTGTCTCTGTGTGTGTGAGTGAGTGAGTGTGTGTGTGTGTGTGTGTGAGTGTGTGAGAGTGTGTGTATATGAGAGTGTGTGTGTGTGTGTGTGTGTGTGAGAGAGAGTGTGTGTGTATGTGTGTGTGTCTGTGGGTGTGAGTAAGTGTGGGTATGTTGGACGTGTTGGATGGTGGCCACGAAGATCTCGAAGATTACAGATTGCCTGTAAAACTGTAAAAGTTCCTTTCCTTATCACAAATATATAGTTCTCATATAGTTCATGGCTTTGTAATGACTGAGCATACACAGACAAGTCTTATACACCTGTGGCCAAAACCAGGGTGACTTTTTGAGCAATATATCGTTAATATTCTCATCGCGAAATCTGATCTCGGTAAATTTGCACTGAATTCATGAGCTCTGAGCACTCTGAACAAAGCCTTTAAGAATTCTGACATTCTTATCATTTTAAGGAGAAGAATCCTTTATTTGTCACATATACATTACCACACATTATTACATATACATTATTTTCTTCACGTATCCCAGCTTGTTAGGAAGTTAGGGTCAGATCACAGGGTCAGCTATTATACAGCATCCATGGAGCAGAGAGGACTAAGGGCCTTGCTCAAGGGCCTGAAAGAGGAAAACTGGAAATGCTGTGTGCTTGAACATCAATATTCTGATCATTAACCCAGAGCATTAACTGGTGAGCCACTAATGCCGAACAAACAATCTTTCTGGTTCACATCACAGACGAAAAATTAAAAATACAGAAGGATATCAGTGCTCTAAGCATTGGTCACTACTTCTGTGATCTCTGCTGTGAGACATTATAGGTTGTGCCAGTCAACATCACACAGGTTTTTGCCGTAATATGTCAGTGGATTGGTAAAAAAAAAAAATCTCGTAACCAGTCTGACGCTGATGATGCCAGGAAACACTGCGTTAAATCAACACAGCTGTAGTTTTTATAAAGATAAATTATGCTGGCCTTTAAAGGTGGGGTCTCTGTTGTTTGAAAGCCAATGTTGACATTTGAAATCACCAAAACAAAAACGCCCCTAACCCAAATGGGTCCCACCCCTGTTTTGCTAGCTCCACCCCACACATACACCAGACAAGTATAACCCAAGTATAACCCAGACAAGTATTATGGCGGAACCTGCTGTTGTGGCTGGCCGAAGGGATATTTTTATCAATAAATGAACTCAATGAGTAATACTATGGTAATACAAATGTGTTTTTGTAGTACTGTGTATTGTACCATGAAAGGTTTATCTCCGTTTCACGTGGAAGACGTTCAGTTCTCTCCAACGCTGGAAAGCTGATCCTATATTAACACGGGTCCTGCTTCTTGCCTTATCGTAAGACTTTCTTCGCCTTCTTTCTTTGTTTTTATCTGCCATGTCAATGTTAAAACCGTTTTCTGCTAATGTCACACATACGCATTGAACACTCTCTCCGCCCATATTGACAAGACACGCCCCTTTCTGAGCAAATATCTCCAAAGGAACCGAAGGCGAAAGTTTGGCAAATAACTTTCTGCTTATTGGCTACACATTAGTTTTGTTTTTGTTTTGTTTTTGGCGGCCCAATGCAGTTTTCTGAAGCATTTCTCCATCAACGGAGACCCCACCTTTAATCCTGTACAGTCACTGCGTGTTACTCAGTCACTTACTTAGAATAACAAATAAAACCATCACAAATTTGATCATTTAGACAAATAGAGAAATAAAACAGCAAGAAAGTGCAAAGCCCTCTGTCATGGTGAAAAACATACAGATTGTCTACAAAGCACTGTAGACTCCTATAAATGTTAACTAAATGGTTTTAGTTAACAGAAAAAAACAACAAATGATTATAACAATGATTATAAGGTATAGATTATGTGGCTTGGCTGCCCCCGTCCCTGTGAATGAGCCCTTACTATAGAACACTATATATTAATGTAATAGAATAATATAATATATTAAAACAAGCACGTCGATATGGATGCAGCTTTTTTGTTTCACCCGGGATTGTCGTCACAGCTGTTATTATAGTAAATGAATCCAAGCCTTCGGCAACGCCATGCTATAAAGCATCAACTACTATTCAGCAACTACGGGTGAAACTGATAAGAACAGAATATGCTCATGAGGAATGTCGACTTTCTAACTTTCAGGTTCTGGAAAGTTAATCTTAAACCTTAATGTGCCCATTGATAGTTTGCCAGGATTCCAGGGCATTGTTTTAATAGAATAGAATAGGATACGATAATTTTATTAATCCCCATTGAAATTATTATTGTTATTATGTAAAGTTAAGCATGTACAGTAGTAATATTATCACAGTGTCGCAAAGTGTCTAACAATTTATCTAAACTGCTCTGGAGACATTTCCAGATTGCTCGGGAACGGAGGCAGTGGTTTTTCCAACCGAGCCGTGAGTTTGTCCAGTCACGTTGCTTTTTACAACTCTTAATGGATCACTTGGGTGTAATAATAGCACTTAGTTGTGAAAAGCACTTGTATATAGGGACTCGCATTGTTTCTATTCATTCAGCCTTTCTTAAAGTGTACAACGTGTGCAGCAGCTCCTGACAAGAAAACAGGATGAACGAGCCGACGGTTTAAGAGTAAGTGTCCGAGGAGCTTCTGCCTCACTGACCGGCTCAGTGCCAGGTCACCGCAGGTCACAGCACAGAGAACAAGCAGGATTGTGTTAACCGTATGTCGAGCAAATATCTCCAAAGGAACCGAAGGCGAAAGTTTGGCAAATAAAATCATACTGTTCAGTTAGTCTCTTAATTGTTCAGGAGGTTGTACAGATATTCGTTTCTCCCTCTTAGCTGTGTACATTTCTTATTAGTTTCACTGCTGCATGGTTCCTACTAATTCCTGAATAATAACTAGTCTTATAACTAGTCTCTTATAACTACTTATAATAACTAGTGCAAATCTTTCTACTGCTGGTTTCCATAGTAATAACAGTTATCAGTGGGTGGCACATTCACCACACATTCACAAATTCAGCAGTGTATATCTACATCATATCATAGTCTTTGCTCACGTTGCTAGTCGTTACACCAAGTCGCTCTATATTTGCATAAAGTTCAACTTTTCTTAACTTTGTCACGTCACTGGACACGGCCACGTCTAGTCACCAGCGGTCGCTCGTGTTGCTGGAATTCGCCAGCTCTTGTTGCTAAAGAACAGTCTCTGAGTCGCTCTGTGTATGAACACAGCTTGTTTTTTTAAGCCTAAAATCATTGTGATCAATGGTTGTGTATATTCCAAGTCATAAGTCACGATGTCAGTTATTTTCCCTATATGACCGAGATCTAATAAAAGGTCACATTCAGTAACGTATTCATTAAAGGTGGGGTCTCCGATTTTTGAGAAATGCTTCAGAAAAATAAGTCGGGCAAAATACTAAACAAATACAAAACTAACGTGTAGCCAATGAGCAGAAAGGGGCGTGTTTTTTCAATATGCGGCAGAGAGAGTGTTCAGTGTGACATTAGCAGAAAGCGGTTTTAACATTGACATGGAGGATAAAAACAAAGAAAGAAAGTGAAGAAAGGCTTACGATAAGGCAAGAAGTAGGACCGTGTTAATATAGGATCAGCTTTCCAGCGCTGGAGAGAACTGAAGGAGCAGGAAGTTGGCGCATATTCACAGATTGGAGTTTCCCGAGTCAATAACTCCTGAGCTAAACGCTGTTACTACACAAATAACACCTCTTTTCTATCGTAGTAATGTAGAGACGCAGCTACAACCGTGTTTTGTGTAGTAACAGCGTTTAGTTCAGGAGTTATTGACTCGGTAAACTCTAATCTGTGAATATGCGGCCAACTTTACTTAAGACGCCGAGGCGCTTTTTTCCTTCTCGATAGGTGAGTAACGTTGGTTTTGTTTTGTTTCACAGAACTAATATATGTCTTTGTCCTTTGATTGATTATGCTTGTGTGTCATTTTTGCTTGTTTGTTTATCTGCAATCGTATTGTTCTTCCCTTCAGCTATGATAAAGACACATTTCTTTCCATTAGTTGCCTGGGTTACGTATGTATGTATGGGCGGAGCTATCAATACAGGGGTGGGACCCATTTGGGTTAGGGGGGTGTTTGTTTTAGTGATTTCAAATGTCAACATTGGCTTTCAAAAATCGGAGACCCCACCTTTAAAGTGTCCCTAATATCAAAAGGGTCTTTCAGAGCCCTTTATACCTGTCCATTAGTTTTGGTGACACTGAAACAACAATATATCTGGAGGGATAAAAAAAAAGTTTTGTAACTAGTGAAAAAAATAGATTCATATGCGTGCACGTTTTTGTAACTGTCAATTAAATGCTCTCCAGAACCTTTAGTTTTTTGCTCCACCCCAGGGGGCAGGTCTTGGTCCACAGTAGCACGATCTAGCAGCAATCGTGTTTCATTTCCGCATTTTGGGATTTTTCGCACGCTGTTCCTTTTTCCAGTAACTGCTTGGCTGACAAAAATAATAGTGTTTTTATTTATTATTCTTTATTTCAAAGAGGGTGCAATTTCTACAAGGTCATGGTGTTATGACCGGGGCATTTCGGAGGTGTCTTTTCAGCCTGGAGACAACGGAAAGATGATTGTAAGAGTAAGTAAAAGATTCTCCTGAAACTCGTCATCGTTCTCCGTGTTAAGCCAGCTCACTAAGCTCCTGTAAGGTTTGTTGGTTTCTATAGATTCACCCCAGATGTCATTCTTGCGTCCTGTCTCAGGCGACAGCGTTTGACTTCTAGAATCAAATCAAAGCTAAGAAGCTTGTTCATTGGGCCGCTTTAACGCCGCTGGGGACAAAACCTTGGTGACTTTAGTGGTGTAGATGTTCTCAGAACACTCTGTGCGTAATTTCTCACGTAGCAGTTTTCTCTGGCTCATATCTATACGGTAAAGGCGTCTCCCCCTTAGACGAGTCTCTGCCCTCCTCTTCTCAGGTTGTTGCATCTCCTAGTGCATCGTCTCTCGTCATAATTCATTCCAGCTCTAGCTATCTCTTGTCCTCCTTCTCTTCCTCGATTGCTTCCTGCCTCTGCTGCACCGCTGCCGTAAATCATTCACCCATCAGCGCCTTTTCCTCCATCTTCTACTCTTCTCTCCCCACCTTCTAAGCATTGGCCGCTCTGTGTCTGTCACTTCTTTTTCCAAATTGTTAGAACTCATTACACGTGTAGCTACACCGGCCTTGCGTTAAAGACAGTAAACCGCGTAATCACGTACATTTCCTTTGCTTTGTAGCACAACAGAGCTAGCGTTAATAATTACAGATTAGTGCTGGGCATGAAGAGGTAAAGTCTTACTTGATGCTCGAAGGCATACTTCTGTTTTAGTTGTACTGAGTAAGTCATGTGTGACCATAGGAATAATGTTTAGGTGATCTGCTCGTTCAGACTCTCAGCTCAATTAGTAAATTTCTGTTCACTGTAGAGTTAATTCACACACAGTGGAAGTGGCACCACACACACACACACACGCTCACGCACACAAAAACAGCAAGTTACATTTCCGTATGTAAAATCGCCATGTCAGGGGAAAAACAAAAAGTCAAACGCATCAAGTAACTGAAACATGTATAACATGTCACGTGTATAAACGCATAAGTGATCATGCAGTCAGATTGTATCCAGGTTATTGTGTAAACCCCGTACACACACCAATGAGTGACGTGACGTGACATACAGCTAAGTACGGTGACCCATACACAGAATTCGTTCTCTGCATTTAACCCATCCAAAGTGCACACACACATCAGTGAACACACACACACCCGGAGCAGCGGGCAGGCATGGGCATGCTGCTGTGCCCGGGGAGCAGTTGGGGGGGGGTTCAGTGCCTTGCACCTCAGTGGTGGTATTGCCTGCCTGAGACTCGAACCCACAACCTTAGGGTTAGGAGTCAAACTCTCTAACCATTAGGCCACGACTTCCCCAACACGAGTGGAACATGAGGCTCCTTCTAAACACAATCAGTTACCGAGCAACATCAACGAAACTCCTGAAAAAAGAAAAAAAAAAATTCTGAACTTATATTCCATGTTGTTTGTGGTTATGAATGAATCCATGCAAATGTGACGATTTCTTATACGTCCCAAGCGTTTGAGCTGCGATATTTGACACGTGTTGTGTAGCATGACTTGATGACACACTAGAGACACGGTTTATTTATCTGTACTTATCTATAAGTTCGACCTTCCTTCCTTCCTTATAGCAATAAAAACACTGTCAGCTTCATGATTATTCAGTTATCTCACAATCTTCTAGCAATCAGGTGATTCTAAATGTGATATACAGACATTAGAATCTAATATAATATGTTAATATATCACACTCAGTGCTCTTGTTTCAGCATTTGCAATTACTCACACACACGCACACACACACACACACACACACACACGAAGGATGTCGTCTCAGTCTGAGCCAGGAATTGATATTAGCTAGAAATTTGTAAAAGGCTGCTTTATCACAAAGATGAGAACCAGATAATCTACATTTTAGTATAAAAACAAACATGTACAGTAGATATTAAGTTATAACGTCATTACAGTGGCGAATGGTGTGTGTGTGCCCTGCGATGGGTTTCCTCCCCCGGTCCAAAGACATGCATGGTAGATTGATTGGCATCTCTGGAAAATTGTCCCTAGAGTGTGAGTGCGTGAGTGAATGAGAGTGTGTGTGTGTGTGTGCCCTGCGATGGGTTGGCACTCCGTCCAGGGTGTATCCTGCCTTGATGCCCGATGACGCCTGAGATAGGCACAGGCTCCCCGTGACCCGAGGTAGTTCAGATAAGTGGTGATGAATGAATGAATTACAGTGGCGAATGTTCACCACCGGATTTAGGTTGTGTTCAGGTTAACGATGCCCCCGAAATTCTTTACTCTGATTTTTTTCTTTTACAGATGTAACGTTTTTTCCTCACTTTTATTATTAGCTGTATGAGATTATGAAATAAAGACACTTCTTCTTTTCGATGATGATATTTCAGCCCGAAATATTGTTTAACACACTTGAGGTAGTTTATTCTGGTTGATTGGAAACTCCAATAAACAGAATCCTGGGATATGTTTGTTTTAAGTTTCACACTGTTAATATATGGGATAAGTTGTTTTAAACACACAATTAATGCTGGCTCTTTATCATCTGACATTTCACACTGTACAATCCTAAACCCTGACTTAACCTTCTTCTTATTCGCACCGTGACTCCGCCGCTTTAAATAACGGCTTGTGTCACGATTTCTCGGCATCGTGCAGGCTTTTTAAGTTCATACATGACCACATGACAAATTTTTACATTCTAATGCACACATTTATCAGCGCAATGTGGGTTCACATGGCAAAAGCACTGCTAGTCCTGCTTTAGAGCAGTGTTTCATAACCCTGGGTATAAAATGGCGCTAAGTCTGCTTAATTTTTTTACACCAGTGTGAAACCTTTCTCTACTCTGGATTAAATGCAGGATGACGATTTAAAGTGACGATAAATCAGGGTTAAGTGCAGTTCACAGTTCACCCCTTTTTACCCCCCAGCAGCAACACTGAAAAGTGTACAAACCCCAGAGCTGTACCTGATACACTCACACTGCACGGTAGAGCACGTTTACTCGTTCAGTATAGATTAACGCCGATGGCTGTCAACGTTCTGGGAGAGAGCTGAGTCAATTTTGAACAGCTCTGTCAATGTTAGACTTAAAGGGTGGTAGTGCATGCAGGTGTGTGTGTGTGTGTGTGTGTGTGTGTGTGCTTCTGACGGATCTGTAAAGAAGGCCTCACTTTAATTAGGCAGGCAGGCAGGTAGTAAACCAAACAATATACGATCAAATGAAAGCAGGTGATGTTAGCATTGGTGAAGGAAGACTGCCTGCAAACTCAACAAGTGATTGAATCGCATCCAGGTCTGGATTGTAGGACCTCAAACGCTAAGAGAACCCCGAGCATGCAGTGTGCTTGGTTCTTGTAAAAACAGTGAGAAGGTCTGTTAAGGGTTTTCACTCTGTTCTGTATTGCCTCTTTTCCACCAAAAAGAACCGGGTGCTGGTTCAGAGCTAGCACTGGTGCTGGTTCAAAGTTGGTTCCACTGGCGAACCTTCTAAGAACCGGTTTGCCTTTCCACCGGCTAGAGAGCCATCACACAGAGACGAGTCTGACGTCACTGTATACGTGTCCCACCAATGTTAGCGCAGCAGCGGCAAAGACAAACACATCAACAATGGTGGATGTTGCTTTACTGTTAATGCTCATGGCTTTGTGAATCCAACGTGTACGTGCAGCTCCATGTAATCTGTATAAACGGAGGTTGTTATCGAGAAAGTACATAACGCTATTTTATCATTAACACAGAAAAAAGTTAGCCTTAGCATGTAGCTACGTACTATCATGTGTGCTGATAATGTATCATATTGCGGTAAAGTAAAAGTGTATTAAACATTAGTATACTTAAGGTACATTATCAAATGCGCTAACATTAGCTCCGCCCACAGCCCCTGACACAAGCGGTTCTTAAGTCTAGACCAGCGGCGTTTTGGTGCTACTTAAGAACCACTTTTCCTGGTTCAGAGCCGGTGTTTTGGCTGTCGAAAAAGAAAGAACTGATTCTAAATTAGGCTCCGAACCAGCACTCAAACTGCCTCGGTGGAAAAGGGGCATATGTGATCTAACACAAGCATCATATCTCCTCCATGGTGGTTCATGTCACTGCTGGACGTTCGGTCTGTAATCGTACACCTGCACAGTGACCTGATGGAATGAGCAATTTATACAACCTGTTAGTTTTGGTCTAAGTAAATCTGCAGTACTGTGGAACATGTTGATCAGATGATCGTCTCCACTAGGTCCAGCACGGTTTTCCCCTATACACCATCGATTTAAACGTGTGTTTGTGTCTCTTGTGTTTTTTTGGTTCCCTAATGAACTCAGTTGGTCAAATACCAGCAAATACAAACAAACTCTTATTTTTAATGAACACAAGATATACAGACATTGATTTCTCATGCAAACAGCCACTCATAAGCCAGGAACCTCTTGGCCCAAATGCAAATATTTACCTGCTGGAAAAGCCAATTATCTTGACACAAGAAGGATGCGATGTTTTGGGGGAAAAAACAAAAGTCATTACTGGCAGAGATGAATGTGGAGTTCAGCTAGGTGAACGTTAATACAAACATGAGCTAGTGGAAAGCGGCAAGAGCAGTCGTCCTCTTTTCTTCCTGGAAATAAAAAAGAAGGAATGTTGTTCATTAAACAGCTCTTTTTGATCTGTATTTCTGACATCCTGCTCAAGCCTGCGATGAAAAGACATCGAGCTTGCACACGCTACTTGAACAAAAGAACAATTTCTCACAGGGATTTTTTTAAGGCCATATAAGACTACTTGAGTTTTTTTTTTTTCTTCATTTTTAGCCGCTTTGTGGACCTGGACACGTGCCATAAAGAATTCAAATACAAAATTGCTGCATGATTTAACTTGTTACCAGTTTTTTTTCTTTTAATTTTACTTACCCTTCCATCATCTTCTCACAAACACCCCCTCTGTTTACCTTTAGGCCCAAACACAATTATATCTTCATGATTAGTTAGAGCCCGAGGCACCAAACGTATATCATATATATCTTCAGTTGCAGCATACGCGCTAAGCCTTGGGTGTGTGTGAGTGTATGTATGTGTGTGTGTGTGAGTGAGTGTATGTGTGTGAGTGAGTGTATGTGTGTGAGTGAGTGTATGTGTGTGAGTGAGTGTATGTGTGTGAGTGAGTGTATGTGTGTGAGTGAGTGTGTGTGTGAGTGAGTGTATGTGTGTGAGTGTATGTATGTGTGCGTGTGAGTGTATATGTGTGCGTGTGAGTGTATGTATGTGTGTGTGTGAGTGTATGTATGTGTGTGTGTGAGTGTATGTATGTGTGTGTGTGAGTGTATGTATGTGTGTGTGTGAGTGTATGTATGTGTGTGTGTGAGTGTATGTATGTGTGTGTGTGAGTGTATGTGTGTGAGTGTATGTATGTGTGTGAGTGAGTGTATGTGTGTGAGTGAGTGTATGTGTGTGAGTGAGTGTATGTGTGTGAGTGAGTGTATGTGTGTGAGTGAGTGTATGTGTGTGAGTGAGTGTATGTGTGTGAGTGAGTGTATGTGTGTGAGTGAGTGTATGTGTGTGAGTGAGTGTATGTGTGTGAGTGAGTGTATGTGTGTGAGTGAGTGTATGTGTGTGAGTGAGTGTGTGTGTGTGAGTGAGTGTGTGTGTGTGTGAGTGTATGTATGTGTGTGTGAGTGTATGTATGTGTGTGAGTGTATGTACTGTATGTATGTGTGTGAGCGACTGTGTGTGAGACTGTGTGTGTGACTGTGTGTGTGAGACTGTGTGTGACTGTGTGTGTGTGAGAGAGAGAGACGGAAAGTTTTCTCACTAGTCTTTGTGAAAGTCACATAGTTATGTCACATACTTCATGTGCTTTCATGGTTCCTCTCCCTGTACAGGTAGCATATATACCACACTGCTGTGATGTTTAGTCATAATGTGCTTATAAGCCACAAGCACTGGCCATATTGATCCTGCAGTGCCCTCCGTCTTTGTCATATAGCTCTGTATATAATTCGATTGGCTACAAAGCAGTAGTGTCTTGATGCAGTTTGATCTGAATTCTTAGCTTTCTACACTTGAAACAGTTAAATCTGAGTTATTGTAAACTCCAGCTAAGCAGAACCCTTGTGGGTTATCTTGTCTCACACTGCTCATACTTCACCTGGGGTTCAGAAACCCTGGCTCAACATTCGGTGTCACAAACCATGACGGCTTGTCTCACGCTTTCACATCAGCGGGAAAAAACCAGACCCGCCGTTGTTATCATTCACATCGCTCTAATCGCCGAAGTCCAACATCCGCTAAATGTTCAGTGTCGGGTATTTCTTCTTCACTACGGCAGGGTTTTGCTGACTGAAGCTTTGCTAGATAATCAAACTGTCACTCGTTTTTTCTATCCCATTCAACTGTCATGTTGTGAAAGTCACACGGATCTCGCCGGCCCTGAGTGGGTTAACGTGTCTAACCCTAACTGCATCTTTCCAAACTGTTGCTCATGCTACATCTTATCTGCTCTATCTGCCTTCTATCACGTGCATGAGCTCACAGATGCCCGTGGTTGGCTAGTGTCACAGTGATTGATTAGGGAGAGCGTACCACCATCCTTCTTATCCCTGCTTAGTTTCACCACAAGACTTGGACTTAAGTTTAATAAGGATTTACACTTAACATCCAGCCATCCATCGTCTGTACCGCTTCTACTACACAGGGTCACAGGGACGCCCTGAATGCTGAGGCAACCCGTCACAATCTCACACACATTCACACACACTCACTGTCTACAGACAATTTAGAGATGCTAGTCATTCTACAGCTCATGTCTTTTGACTGGGGAGAAAACCGGAGTACCGGGAGGAAACCCCTGAAGCACACATGGAAAAGAGGCAAGCATGCTAACTTCTAAGCAACAGTACCCCAGACCTGATATAGTACATACGATAAAATACTCATAGCCTACTCTATAATATAAAATACTCATAGCCTACTCTATAATATAAAATACTCATAGCCTACTCTATAATATAAAATACTCATAGCCTACTCTATAATATAAAATACTCATAGCCTACTCTATAATATAAAATACTCATAGCCTACTCTATAATATAAAATACTCATAGCCTACTCTGTTTTCGGCATTGTTTGTTATTCAGACATATTGAATCACCTGATATGGTTCACTGTATCGTTACATTCCTATTATAAACATTACAGAAATGTGTGACAATGTGTTTAATTAAAAACACTAACTGTTATGCCCTCTGTGTGTGTGTGTCTGTGTGTCTGTGTCTGTGTCTGTGTCTGTGTGTGTGTCTGTCTGTGTGTGTGTGTGTGTCTCTGTGTGTGTGTGTGTGTCTCTGTGTGTGTGTCTCTGTGTGTGTCTCTGTGTGTGTGTCTCTGTGTGTGTGCGCCTGTGTGTGTGCGCCTGTGTGTGTGCGCCTGTGTGTGTGCGCCTGTGTGTGTGCGCCTGTGTGTGTGCGCCTGTGTGTGTGCGCCTGTGTGTGTGTGCGCCTGTGTGTGTGTGTGCCTGTGTGTGTGTGTGTGTGTGTGTTTATACCACGTCAGGAGTTTGCAAGTGAGGAATCTGAATCTGTGTGTGCGTCACCTGACACACTGGTGTGTGGGAATAGTAATAAATTTTGCTTTCCGTTACAGGCAGCACAGGTGTGCTGTGGGAACCATCAGTAAGCAGGTGAGAACTCGTTACCGGACAAGCGTAGACCCGCTTCTATACGAAACTCCCTCAACGATGAATACAGGCGGTTAGTTTCGGTCTTCCTCACAGTTTGTACAATTCAGAAGGCAGAAGCGGTTTCTGCACAACCTGATCTGAGCTCTCGTTATTTGAACTTTTTTTTTTTTGCAGCTCTTTTCTTGGGCCTGGGTTGTATTCCATTTCTTTTGTGTTAGCTATTTTACATGAGAAATATGACTTGCCAGTGAGTTTTTTTTTTTTTTTGTTCACTTCCATCTGTTACGTTTCATCCATTTCCTAGCGTTTCCTTCTTAGCAGCGGATCCGATCAAGCAGCCACATGGTAAGTATAAAGCGTGGCGTGGATTATAAATCAGTAGGAAATACAAACACACTTTCTGCAGTGATGATAAATCAGCTCCTGTGTGAGAGCAGGTGAATGCAAGGCTGAAAGCAAACTCCACTCGATGCTGTTTGTTTCTGTCTTTGCTGACTCTTTCTTTTCCTTTGACACATTTTTTTAATGACTCAGGCTTCCTCGTATTATCCCCGTCTCCCATGCGCTCACTCTTACTTTATGCTCCTAACATGAGTAACTCTTAATCTTCCTGCTACTCACACAGAATCTTTAGCCATCTCCACCTCAGCCGGATACTTGAGTCACACCGGTACAACTGACACAACGTGGAGTCACAGCTTGGCATTAAACTCATGTATTCTTCCACTAAAGAGCAGCGAGTGGAACAGTGCATGATGCTTGGAGCGAGAATGTGAAGCAGGGCAGGTCAACGTGCCGGGGTTAAAACGTGAGCGAGGTCTCTTGCTGTTTAGGGAAACGGAAATGGCCAACAATAGCAGCCCACTTTGGTGGACAATAGTGGCATCACTCACACACACACACACACACACACACACACACACACGTTTATATTTGTCAGGTTTTAAGGAGTTTGACTATACATATGTAATGTATACATATTGTATATATTCAACTACCTATTTAAAACTTTTTAAATAGACTATATTCTCAGTAAGCATAGAGAAATGGTTTAATAATCAAAAAAAAAAACCTAGCATGCTGCTTTTATTATTTAAAAAAAATCTATATTTTCAGGATTATTTTCATTGGTCCTGTTATGGAGCTTTACGCGCTCCCACGTACTTATTCGTTTGTTTATTTGTTTGCTCGCTTGTTTGTTTATCTAGCAATCTATTTTTTCCAATTATTTTATTATTATTATTATTTATTATTATTATTATTATTATTATTATTATTATTATTCATTTTATTTCATTTTAAAATTTTTTAAATTATTTTTATTTAATTTTTATTCTTCCCGTGTAATCAGGACATATCTGTTCAATTGATTAATTTTACATTATTGGACAATACATTTGATATTGTGATAAATTGTTCCGATAGTGTTCTGATGTCGGATAAGTGAGAGTGTATGAGTGTTCTGATGTATGAACGTTGTCTTTTTAGCCTTTTTTTTTTAAAAATTGTTTTGATTTGAATTTGAAAATTGTGTTTTCCACTTAAAGTTTTTTTTTTAATTAATTAATTAATTAATTAATTAAGTAATTTGTTTTTGCATTTTTTTTCTTTCTTTTCATTTTCATCATGAAGCACATTTTTTGTAATTAATGAATACCAATTGAATCAGACGTAGTTTTACTCTCATTGGTTGCTGTTGTATTGTGGTAATGTCTTGAAATATTGTGGTACGATATACATAGTTTTGTCACATTGACTTGGACCACATAGAGTTTTCAGTCTAAACTAAGCAATAAAAAAAAAAGTCGCTTTGCGTAAGATCGAAACATATCCGAAATATTACATAGTTGTTTAAAGGGGTGTCGTTGCCCCTTAAATAGTAAATTTGTAAAGATGCGGTTGTAAGTAGCCTCAGATTTAGGATAGCATTGGGTGGCTACAGCTATAAAACTCTACTGAGTCAGTTCTGTAGCGTCGAAAGATTACGAGAGCTAGATAATGACCGTGATTAGCCTACGTGCCACTCGCGAGCCTCAAACGTTTGCAAGCCAAGTAGATGCTGCTGCTGTTGTAGTAATTCATTACAAATCACTAAAACAACCATGCAATAGCAATCGACACAGTAACATTAATGACTCGTGTTGTGATTAGCCGTGGTCTTTAGTCACCGGGGTCCATACATCAAACAGCCTCTTCTTCACTCCAATCGCCAGAACCGTTCCCTCAGAAGAAAGCGCAATTCAAAAGAGCCGAGAGAGCTTAGATGTGAAAGCCTGTATACTTTATTACAAACACCTGAGGCTACAGCGGGAAGTGGAAAAACGATCACACAGTCTTTTTCCGAGCTTCGGCGAGCCGTTAAACACACACCGTTTTTATCGTGGTTGTTCACACCACAAATATGCAAATAAGAAGATTAAGTCAGTGAAATGCCAGGATTAATTGTTAACCCCTAATAAAGTATGAAACGAGAACCTCAGGGTTTACTTTGTTTACCCAGAGTGAACTATTTCATATATGTAAAACTCTTTATAGTGATAAGAACTGAACTCTTCTTCTCAGCATGTTGGTATTTGGATTACAACTTTTAAATATAGAAGCAGTGGCATAACACGGTGTAGGACCGCCAAGATCTGTTGTAATCGGGTGCGGACGTCAGCAGGAGGTTCACCGGCACCGAGGAGCTCTGAGTGCTTGTTTACAGTAGTTCTTACTCATTCTGATGGCCACCAGACACAAGAATGAAAGCGTGCCAGTTTAAAAAAGAACTTGATGACGTGCAAACGTACATTACACGTAATTCCCCACCAAAGATGCGGCTGATTTGCGTAGGCATGGGGTGCTTAATGTGTTCATTTCTAATACACACTCGGCGACTCGCCGCTCTGAAAGCAGGGGTATAAGCCGCTCGAAGTAAACGCTACGTGTAAGCCGCTCGAAGTGAACGCTACGTGGAAGCCGCTCGAAGTGAGCGCTACGTGGAAGCCGCTCGAAGTGAACGCTACGTGGAAGCCGCTCGAAGTGAACGCTACGTGGAAGCCGCTCGAAGTGAACGCTACGTGGAAGCCGCTCGAAGTGAACGCTACGTGGAAGCCGCTCGAAGTGAACGCTACGTGGAAGCCGCTCGAAGTGAACGCTACGTGGAAGCCGCTCGAAGTGAACGCTACGTGGAAGCCGCTCGAAGTGAACGCTACGTGGAAGCCGCTCGAAGTGAACGCTACGTGGAAGCCGCTCGAAGTGAACGCTACGTGGAAGCCGCTCGAAGTGAACGCTACGTGGAAGCCGCTCGAAGTGAACGCTATGTGGAAGCCGCTCGAAGTGAACGCTACGTGGAAGCCGCTCGAAGTGAACGCTACGTGGAAGCCGCTCGAAGTGAACGCTACGTGGAAGCCGCTCGAAGTGAACGCTACGTGGAAGCCGCTCGAAGTAAACGCTACGTGGAAGCCGCTCGAAGTAAACGCTACGTGTAAGCCGCTCGAAGTAAACGCACCAAATAAAAATCCTAAACTGTTCTCTTATGGTTTGAGCAGCATTACATCATCACTTAAAAACACATGAAATCTCAAACAGCCTTTCAGTAAATATAAAGCAGCTGTAACAGGATGGCCTCAGGGGAAGCGCCGTTAAATTCATTATCAGTGAGACTCTAGCTCGTCAAACGCAGGTTCTTGCTTCGTTAGCCTTCGTTCGTGTCATTCTTCCCTTTTACTGTTTAGTTTTAAGTGTGTCTAGCACACTTCATGTTCGGGTCTGTTAGCTCGGCCTACAGAAACTGAATATCAGAAACTTCAGAATTTTTCGAATACGTTTTTACTCACAGATTATTTGCGCGTTTTTTTTTTTTTTTTTAATAGAGCCCCAACAAACACAGAATGCAATTATATACAAATAATTTCTGCTGAAGTTTTGTGACGCACAAGACGATTGTGAGACGATCACGTGATTCCGAGGTTTCTTTTATTAACAAAGACACGTCGTGCGTTTGAACAATTAATAGTTGTTTCCCTTGTTCAGTCATTCCCTCATCAGCACTTCTCCCTCTCTCTCTCTCTCTCTGTCTTACATCTTTTGTTACTTTTCAGAGAAAAAGGCAATCATAAACTCCTTGTCCTAAGAACCTTTGCTCGCTGAGAGACTTTACAAAGCACCCTGTATGTTACAAAGCGCCGACACCTGAGACTCCTTCCGTTCGTTTTAAATGCATTTCTCCAAAAAATAAAAAAATAAATAATCCTTCTACGTTATTCTTTATTAAACAGTATGAAATATCTGCCCTACGTCTTCCTGCGTATCTATAGTAGAATTAACATATTTGGACAAGCGCGTTAACTGTGACATATCGTTCGTGTTAATAAAAAAAAATCTTGACCAATCGGATTTGAGATTTCTATCGCATTGTGGTATAAATGGTGTTAAACCCAGCACAGGGCAACTTCAGTGTGTTTATCAGTGTACCATGGTCAGTTTCCCTTATGTAGATTTGGAGCATGTGCTAAACTCTGTGGAAAAGCTACACCCACACTGAGCTATTGTAGCTAATATGTAGGTGTTTTTTTTTCAGTACTATGCTTTTCTGTGATGCAGAAGTTTTTTTTTTTTTATGTGGAATGGGCATTAATTGGATATTTTGGTTGAGGAAGTCTATGTTTAGTTGGGGAAATCCCTAGCGTGTACTCAACTCCTGGACACGTGTGGTTTTACATGGCATCCTTCCAGCGTTTTTGGCTAATGAAGGTTTCTTGGCTAAATAAAAGCACTGTGAGAAATTCCCCAGAAATGCCATGACAACACAGAAGCACAAAGTGCTGGGTGTATTGTGAGGGAACGCGAGCCTAGTTCTGCAGCTGTTCCAAATCCCGGGTTCATTCCTGAAACTCTTCCCTCAGTGGGCCTCATGGTGCTGAGAAACTGCATAGGTGGAGGCTGTTTGGCAGCGTCGCCATCCAAGTAGCAAACTTCTTACAGCTGTATTGTGTGGGCAAAAGAGTTTTGACTCGCATTAGAGCTCGAGCGTCACTGAATCTCTCTCTTTCTCTCTCTCTCTTGCTTCTGTCTCTTGTTTTCTCTCCCTTTTTCTCTGCTTAATCATCTCATGGAAAAAAAAGAGAAGCTAATCAAGCAATACAGAGTTTAATCCTTGTCTGCGTTTTGTGGATTTGGCCCATTGAGAACCGTAATGGGTTGCTAGGGTTACTCAATAGCTGACCATATTGTTAACGGATGTGTGCGGATTCAGCAAGCCAACGGTAATAAATGCAGAGCTTGCGTTTCAGCACTGAATCATGAGGCTCCTGCTCTTCACATATTCTCACTCTCTGTTCTCCAAGTTTTGGAGACACTTGCATCCTGTGTGTGTGTGTGTGTGTGTGTGTGTTTGTTGGCCACCGCCTGTCTCTGGCACAGGACAGCTGCACTTGCTTTTCCACACACACACACACACACACGCACGCACACACATACACACTCTCTCTCTCTCTCTCTCTCTCTTAAACACCCCAAAGTCCATTAAGTAGGGATCTGCACATGCTTCCCTTCTCAGTATATCCAGTGACCAGCGCTTCTTTTCCACACCTCCGTTCAGTTTCTTTCTCTTTCTCTCTCCGTTCGCCCTTGTGTCTGCACAGCTGTGCGTCAGCTGTCTTCTTCAGAGACTCCACAACAAACTCTTCACTCTCCACAGTGACAACTGTCACCTCCATCTCCCTCTCCCCATTCTCTCTCTCTCTCTCTCTCTCTCTTTATCTCTCTCTCTTTCTCTCTCTCCCTCTCCCCATTCTCTCTCTCTTTCTCTCTCTTTCCCCATTCTCTCTCTCTCCCTCTTCCCATTCTCTCTCTCTCTCTCTCTCTCTCTCTCTCTCTCTCTCTCTCTCTCTCTCTCCCTCCCTCCCTCTCCCCATTCTCTCTCTCTCTCTCTCCCTCTCCCCATTCTCTCTCTCTCTTTCTCTCCCTCTCCCCATTTTCTCTCTCTCTCTCTCTCTCTCCCTCTCCCCATTTTCTCTCTCTCTCTCTCTCTCTCTCTCTCTTTATCTCTCTCTCCCTCTCCCCATTCTCTCTCTCTTTCTCTCTCTTTCCCCATTCTCTCTCTCTCCCTCTTCCCATTCTCTCTCTCTCTCTCTCTCTCTCTCTCTCTCTCTCTCTCTCTCTCTCTCTCTCTCCCTCCCTCCCTCTCCCCATTCTCTCTCTCTCTCTCTCCCTCTCCCCATTCTCTATCTCTCTTTCTCTCCCTCTCCCCATTTTCTCTCTCTCTCTCCCTCTCCCCATTCTCTCTCTCTCTCTCTCTCTGTCTCTCTCTCTCTCTCTCTCTCTCTCTCTCTCTCTCTCTCTCTCTCTCGCTCTCTCTCTTTCTGGGTCATTCCACACATCTCAGATTTGTCTTGTTGTGACTGATTTTTGGGAAATATGAAAGCACCTCTGCTTTTGCCAGCGCTACCGGACCGAGACATGAGAGCAGATGGTATGCTGTGTAATTAGAGCGTAATGTGTGTATGAGTTGTGTTTGTGCTGCAGGAGGATGAGTGATCCCTCATACTTAGGTTAACGGTAGGCAGGGCGCGGTGCTCAGCTCAATTAGAGGGGGTTCAAATGAGAGCCTGAAGGCTGCAAGTTTGAATGCAGTGTGACATCATCACCTGTTCAGAGTGCTCGAGTGAACCAGCCACACACACACACACACACACACACACACAAAAGGAAGGTTTTCTTTTTTCTCGACTAGGTCTATAATATTTGTAATAAGATATAACTATCTCTATATAGTTCATGGATTTGTCCTCATCTATACCAGTACTAAATAGTTAGTTAGTTCTATAATAGTACCAAAATTAACCTGCTTAATGTTTTCACACCTGTAACGCTTCTTTCAGAACCCGGTGCATTTTGTCCCTTGGTTCGCTTCGTTCAGGCAGACACGAACACGGCAGTTGCACTCACACACCGAAACTGTGGTGCTGTTCACTTTGGGTGAGAAAGCAATCTGAACCAACGCACCAACCCCTATAGCAAAGCATGATGGGAACTGTGTTTCTGAGCCACGTGGTGTGTAACACGAAGCCCGGGTTAGTGTGTCTAACAGATATTTGGTGAAAAAGACTTCTCGGGGTGAGAACATTGTGGCAATTGTCAAAAACAAAGCAACAACGACTTCTTCAACGACTTTGGCTCTACTATGAAATGTCGATTCCTCCCTTACAGCTTTAAACAATTGTTTCCTCATAAGACAGCGAAGCACCGCTTGGAAAGTTAGAGAAAGTGGACAGTACAAAGTCCTCTGTTACTCAGTTACAAAGCACCGACACACGAGACTCTTTCTGAGAAGGTTTTTCTTTGTTTAATACCAGGTTTTGTTCTGATTCTTGCTAGCTCTGGTCTCCTGCATGTAGCTTGTTTGCTATGCAGATCCCTGTAAAAGTAAGTAGGAAACGTTAGCACTTCAACTTTGCATTTTTTTTAAATGAATTTTTTTATTATTAGTCTTAAATTATTTGGAGCCTGTGTTTCGCTCTTTGAGCTCTAACTATAGGGCACTTATCCTCAGGCGTCATGGGGCATCAAGACAGGATACACCCTGGACGGAGTGCCAACCCATCGCAGGGCGCACACACACACTCATTCACTCACGCAATCACACACTACGGACAATTTTCCAGAGATGCCAATCAACCTACCATGCATGTCTTTGGACCGGGGGAGGAAACCGGAGTACCCGGAGGAAACCCCCGAGGCACGGGGAGAACATGCAAACTCCACACACACAAGGCGGAGGCGGGAATCGAACCCCCAACCCTGGAGGTGTGAGGCGAACGTGCTAACCACTGAACCACCGTACACCCTCCCACCCCCACCCCGCCCGCGCGTATCACAACACCTCAATAAGAATCTGTACATGCAGACAGATCATCTGTTAGTAATTGGATTGATTGCTCAGCCCGTTCAAAAAGCCTTGAGGTAAAGCTTTTCATGGCGTGAGAGGGTTTGAACCAGGAAGGTAGAACACATGGGCTCATTCCTTGGGTTGGGCTCCAAATCACCGGATGTAAAGATGTGTTCAGTTTGTTTAAAAAGTTAACACTATTAACCTGAATTCATTCAGCCAGTGTGTGTATTGCAAATCCCTCATGGCACATTTAATGTCTTCTAGTTTGCAGGAGGTGACTTCATGACAAGATGTCAAGGACTGTTATTAACACATTCTCTCTCTCTCTCTCTCTCTCTCTCTCTCTCTCTCACTTTCCTTCTTAGGCATGTCTGGGGTAGTCACTCCAGATAGGTAACCGGGTGTGTTGCTGTTGCCATGGCAACGCGGCTGCAGCCAATGTTGCGTCTGGTCCTCCTCCTCCTCCTCTTCCTCCTCTGCGCCCTCCTGCTCTCCTCGACGGCAGCGCAGGACCACGAGTGGCATTTTGACTCGAGTAAGGAGAGAGGCTCATTCTGCACTGCCATTAGTTGTATGTCAAACTGAATTTGGGAAGGTGTGCATGAGGCCTCAAGACGTACGTGTGTGTGTGTGTGTGTGTGTGTGTGTGTGTGTATGTGTGTGTTTGATTAGTGGGGAGGGGAAATGAAGGTCCCATTTTAAAGTGACTGCTTTAATATCGTGCTCCATTTAAACATTACAATTTTCACTTATTCCTGTTGATATCAAACCTGCGTCATCCTGCTCACAAGTCTATGTGGCGTGTGTGTGTCTATCTGCATGTCTGTCTGTCTTTTTGTGTGTGTGACTGTCTAGTTACATGTCTGTCTGACTTTGTGTGTGTGTGTGTGACTGTCTGTCTATCTATATGTCTGTCTGGCTTTGTGTGTGCGTGTCTTGTCTGTCTGTCAAAATGTCTGCCTGCCTGTTTTTCTCTGTGTGTGTGTCTGTCTGTCTACATGTCTGTCTGTCTTTGTGTGTGTGTGTGTCTGTCTGTCCGTCTATCTAAATGTCTGCCTGCCTGTTTTTCTGTGTGTGTGTGTCTATGTCTATCTACATGTCTGTCTGTCTTTGTGTGTCTGCCTGTTTCTTTCTGTGTGTGTCTGTCTGTCTTTTTGTGTGTTTGTGTCTGTCATTGTGTATGTGTGTCTCTGTCTTTTTGTGTGTTTGTATCTGTCATTGTGTATGTGTGTCTGTCTTTTTGTGTGTTTGTGTCTGTCATTGTGTATGTGTGTCTGTCTTTTTGTGTGTGTCTGTCTGTCATTGTGTATGTGTGTCTCTGTCTTTTTCTCTGTCTGTCATTGTGTATGTGTGTCTCTGTCTTTTTGTGTGTTTGTGTCTGTCATTGTGTATGTGTGTCTGTCTTTTTGTGTGTTCGTGTCTGTCATTGTGTATGTGTGTCTGTCTTTTTGTGTGTTTGTGTCTGTCATTGTGTATGTGTGTCTGTCTTTTTGTGTGTTTGTGTCTGTCATTGTGTATGTGTGTCTGTCTTTTTGTGTGTGTCTGTCTGTCATTGTGTATGTGTGTCTCTGTCTTTTTCTCTGTCTGTCATTGTGTATGTGTGTCTCTGTCTTTTTGTGTGTTTGTGTCTGTCATTGTGTATGTGTGTCTGTCTTTTTGTGTGTTCGTGTCTGTCATTGTGTATGTGTGTCTGTCTTTTTGTGTGTTTGTGTCTGTCATTGTGTATGTGTGTCTGTCTTTTTGTGTGTTTGTGTCTGTCATTGTGTATGTGTGTCTGTCTTTTTGTGTGTGTCTGTCTGTCATTGTGTATGTGTGTCTCTGTCTTTTTGTGTGTTTGTGTCTGTCATTGTGTATGTGTGTCTGTCTTTTTGTGTGTTTGTGTCTGTCATTGTGTATGTGTGTCTCTGTCTTTTTGTGTGTTTGTGTCTGTCATTGTGTATGTGTGTCTGTCTTTTTGTGTGTTTGTGTCTGTCATTGTGTATGTGTGTCTCTGTCTTTTTGTGTGTTTGTGTCTGTCATTGTGTATGTGTGTCTGTCTTTTTGTGTGTGTCTGTCTGTCATTGTGTATGTGTGTCTGTCTTTTTGTGTGTTTGTGTCTGTCATTGTGTATGTGTGTCTGTCTTTTTGTGTGTGTCTGTCTGTCATTGTGTATGTGTGTCTGTCTTTTTGTGTGTTTGTGTCTGTCTGTCATTGTGTATGTGTGTCTCTGTCTTTTTGTGTGTTTGTGTCTGTCATTGTGTATGTGTGTCTCTGTCTTTTTGTGTGTTTGTGTCTGTCATTGTGTATGTGTCTCTGTCTTTTTGTGTGTTTGTGTCTGTCATTGTGTATGTGTGTCTCTGTCTTTTTGTGTGTTTGTGTCTGTCATTGTGTATGTGTGTCTGTCTTTTTGTCTGTCTGTCATTGTGTATGTGTGTCTCTGTCTTTTTGTGTGTTTGTGTCTGTCATTGTGTATGTGTGTCTCTGTCTTTTTGTGTGTCTGTCTTTGTGTGTGTGTTTGTATTTGCTAGATACTGACAGTTTAAATGAAACCTATAGATTTAGCTAAACAGGATAGAATAAAAGGCCACACGTTTTTGATGCGCTAAACCTAACAAAGGAGCTTTGAAAGAAATCCGTCATCAGCATATTCACAAAGAGATCTTAAAAGGAAAGAATAACGTGCGCCGCAGACTGCACCTGTGGATGTACGCGCGTGTGCGGCTCGGAAGGAAAACGACAGGATTTCGCCGTCCTTGGAGAGTCTGCAAAGCTTAATGAATGTTGTTGGAACCTTTTTGTACAGAAGTAATCTTCCTCTTCGCTGCATGACATCGTTTGTAAACCACAGCGCTGTGTCAATAAGTGCATGAAAGAGTTTCAGGCAGAAGGACGGTTTTGATGGGAGATAAAAGGTTCAGTTCATTTCAGTTTTATTTCTATTGACACTGAAATGAAGCGGTTCCACACAAGAGCAAGTCTTCAGGGTACAAAGGGTAGGGACTGTCCGTCTAGTCAGTCCCATAATGCACTGTGAGTGCAGGTCAGCTTACACATCTAGCATTCAGAAAACTGGACAGTTATAATAGTCATATATATCTGGGGTGATGTACAACATTCTCTTTCCTTATATAATATGTTAGCATGCTCTGGTGCTTATATAGGGTAAGTAGGCCAATTGGGATGCAGCATAATATGCAGCAATTGAACAGGAAAATCCCCAGACGTAATGTGAATTACTCAGTAAAGACTCAAATGCGCTTCTTTGT
Organism: Tachysurus vachellii; assembly: GCF_030014155.1. Classification (NCBI taxonomy): domain Eukaryota; kingdom Metazoa; phylum Chordata; class Actinopteri; order Siluriformes; family Bagridae; genus Tachysurus; species Tachysurus vachellii. Next base: position 24,500,446 of record NC_083464.1, on the reverse strand, counting down.
GTGAGTCACTGTTGTGTAGTGACCGCATGTAGTGCGTGACGTTAAGACAGAGCTCTTCAAATGTTTACCGGAGTAAGATTAAAAAGTCATCCCCAGATGTGATAAAGTTCAGAGATGGAATCATTTTAAAGTTTTCATACGTCTCTGAATGGAAGAACAGATTTATGGGTTAGGAACAATCTGTGCTAGTGTTCGAGTGAGTAATAACACTGGATTCATGACTCTCTGTTGAGCCATGAGACACCATGAAATCACACAAACCAGCCATCGTGAGGGAACGCCATGAAGCCCTTCAGCATGGACACGGAGGAAGACATCAGGGTCTACGGAGTCTTAAAGCATGATCCTTCGCTGCTGTTTGCAATAAACAAGTTCGGCAGCTCTCATATTGTACAACTCAAATCCACAGTGTATTATAGGGCAGAGCAGCGTGCATGTTTGGAAGAGAGAGTTTCATTGGCAGCAGAGTGATGATGTAATGAAATAGAGACGTGTGTGTGTGTGTGTGTGTGTGTGTGTGTGCGCACATCACAGCAGGGGTAGAATTTGTCTCTCATCCATAACATTCTTATTCAGTGACTCATGGAGAGCAACTGAGTCCCCTCCCTTCTTGTGAAAACACACACACACACACACACACACACACACACACCCTGTTTAGGTTTTATTGTATAGAATTGCAGTATGATTATTTTAAGAATGCACAGATGTTGTACGTTGCCTCATGCATCTGCTGTCACTTTTGAACACTTATGGAATTTATTATATATCCAACTTTACCAGCTGTACTCGGGTGAGATTTGGTAAACGCTCCACTTTTTGTTCTGTTGGCTTCTATGTATCCACACAGGAACGCCGGAAAGCGGAAACACAAGCTTGTGTGGCATTTTACTCCTTTTCAGAGTTCTAGTTTGGTGAGCTCTTGACCGGTGAATTCGTCTCACCTGAAGACCAAGAGAACATTGACTCATCATGATGGGACCTCTTCAGAAAAGCCAAGATGGAGAAAGAACCGATTATAGCAGGGGTCGCTCCATCCGGTGCATGTCCTGTCATGTCATATTCATAGTCGTGGTGGTCTCTGAAGAAATATAGCATGCTGTGAATTTTGTGACCAACGCTTTAGCCACAGAGAGCCTTGAGTTCTCTCTTTAGAAAGCCAGGGGATCTGTTTTGGACTGTTCTGTCAGTAAAACTTTTATAACTGTTGTAGCATTGTGTTTTTACAGTTTATCACATTTGACACCTGCTACTGACCGAATACTGTCCTTTATCATTAACCGCTAGTAACGTCTTTGTATAAAAAGAGTTCTCATCGTTCGTGTGCAGCCGAGAGCAGACGCGTCGTCGAACCGCTGCTACGGCTTACAGATAAGGGAGCTCGGGGAGCAGTACATCATATCCTGGAGACACTTTCACAAATCAGATGTGACCACACTATGCACCTCGTACCGCACACCGAACAAATGATCTCAGAATGATGTAAGAAACAAATCTGCTTCGGATTCAGAAAATCGCCGTACGAGACCAAAATGAACGCAGTCACTGAATTATTTTCAGCTGTGTTGAACCAAGCTCCAGCCCACTAATCCATACTCAGGATATGCATCTCAATTCTTTTTAAATAAGATTATTTTTTTTTACGATTACAGAAGATCGAATGTCTGGCCGATGACGGTATAAAATGGTGGGTCGGATTTCGGGGGGGTTGAATTTAATCAGATCCTGTGAGAGATATAAGAGAATATGAGGGAGGGTTCAAGACAGTCACACAATTACAACAGGTCTGATGTTAACAATAACAATCAGCCTGTGCATCACACAACACGGACCGTGTCATGTCTAAGTATACACCGTTCTGAAAGCGTACTGTCCAACACGTGCTCTTCAAAACCACACGTTATGAGGATCTTGAAGAATATAGATCTTAGATTTAACTGAAGTCAGATTCTGAACAGATTTGAAGGTACGGTGCAAAAAATATATTTTACACAATATCTTAAAACTTTCTTTTAAGATTACATTAGACCAAATATAGGGTTATTAAGCCTATTTCTGACTAGTGTTAATTTCGTCACCTATTTTTAATTTAGTCTTAGTCTTAGTCTTGTGCCAAATGTCCTTGTTAGTTTTAGTCATATTTAGTCATTCACATATCTTTTTTGTTAAAGTTTTAGTCGACTAAATGTCTCGTCATTTTAGTCAAAAGAAAACTCAAGGTATCTTAGTCAAGTTTTAGTCGACTAAAAGTCTTTTAATTTTAGTCTAGTTTTAGTCAAAAAAATGTATTCTTTTTTTAAAATAACACATTATTACTGAGATTATTACTGATAAACATTTCAGTAAAAAAAAGTGTTTCACATATGTTTCACTCGAACTTGACTGCACATCACATTTTTTACTTTATTGATACTGCTTTTAATCGTAATGCAAAGACCGGTCATCGGGACATAAGCTGTCATGTACAATAAAAGAGCCTGCGCAGCGACAGGAAATATAATTTAACACAAAAAGCCTGACTAGACCAGGGGTGGACTTGCGCTCAGGATTTTTTTTTTTTGAGCGGCGTGTGGACGAATTGTTTCTACGCACACACTACTCGTTGTGAATATTTTAAAGGCGTAACAGCTGATGAAAAAGCAGAGACAATTGTAGACGAAAATGAAGTGAGATTTTATCTTAGTTCTTATTTTATACAAAACATTTTCGTCTTTTTTCGTTAACAATAATGCATGTTAATTTAGTCTTAGTCAGCGTTTTTGGACAGTGGTGCAGTCTTGTCATCGTCTCGTCTTAGTCATGAAAAAAAGGTTGTTGACGAACATATTTCGTCTCGTCTCGTCTGACGAAATTAACACTAGTTCTGACCATATTTTATTGTTTATAAGCTGGTTATTTTGCTTCTTTCTCATAAGTAAGGCTTAAAATGAACATTTCTAGAAATAGGCTAATAATCTGATATTAAGTTTATTGTTATAATAAGAAATAGTAGCTCGTTTGGATTAGATTGAAGAGATTCTTGTCATTTGTTGCAGTTTGAATATGGGTATATGTGAGGATCAGAATATCAAGATATCATCATTATGAGGCAGTGCAACATCTGCCTGTATGGCTCAAAGCCAGCTTTGTCTGTTAATGGGAATAAAATGGTCTAATAATGTCGCTTTCTTGGAGAGATGCAAATAGCTTTGAATGACAGCAAGTGTAACCGTTAACCACGAACCATCTTGACACTAGAAGAGAAAATGTTTTTCCTCATAGATCGTCTTAAGCACTTTGTTTCTTTTTCTCTTTCACACACAGCTACTTGTCGTTATGCCCTGGGGATGGAGGATGGAACGATCCCAGATTCAGATATCTCAGCATCCAGTGCCTGGTCTGACTCTACAGAGGCTAAACATGGCAGGTAAGCGAATGTGTGTGTGTGTAAAAGTAAGGGTGTGTGGGTGTTGTGCTGTCTATAAATCATGTAAAGCGACGCTATTGCATTACGTGAGATGTTAGTAATGAACTGTGTCCTGATATAGCACATTAGGTAATGGCAATATTACACTGACTGTCTGGGGTAGACTTACTTGATACAGAGCACAAGCCAAAAAATGCACGCACACTCCTTTATTATTTTAAGAGAGATCTTTTAGTCTGGTTTGCCGGGGGTCTGCGTACTTGTGTTGTGTGTGTGTGTGTCCTTGGCCAGCAGGCCGATCATGTGTTTGTGATTAAGCTCATACTGAGTGTAAGAGCCACGGGTATTTACATGGAGCGGGCGAGCCTTACAGGGATCATGTGGTTGTTGGAACGTTCTCAGGGTCTCCACTAGTGAGGTAGTGTGTTACGGTGTGGGATACAGAACAACTCGCACTTGTATTTTAAGTAGGTTTGTAGTGATGCGCCGTCATGTATCCATCCACGGCGCAGGTACTACCTTAACGACCATGGAAGAGCGATTAAGCTCAACAAACGAAGCTGTAGATTAAATACAGTGCTTATATCCTGATAATCATTTTATGTCTCAGTAACACTCATCCCTTTCATCCAGCATGCAGAAATGAATGGTTTTTTTTCTATCTCTCTGGTACGCTATAGTGTTCATTTCAATATATGCAACGGTGAGCAAGAAGGAACTTGTGTGGAAAGCCTCAGTTAGTTATCATTCGTATCTCAGCAGCTTCCTAATGAATTCCCACTTCAGCGACACATTCTCAATAGCCCTTGTAATATGTTTCTGTCGGTTCTAGCACGCCAAAACCCTCAGCAGACTCTCACACCAGGTGTGTACATATGGTATGGTAGTGTGAGGTCTTGGCAGCATGTAGGAAATCCATCATCTGTATGAGTGGAGCATTTGGGTAACTAAAGTGTAGCTGGGTTTCCATCAGGATTGTTATTGCAGTTCAGCCTCAGATCATCCGCAGGCAGAGGTCATGCCTCACCAGAATTGTACAGACATAAAGAAAGTCTAAAACCTACATGGAAGCTAAAGCTGTTTGCACCCAGTTTATTTTTGTGCTCATGTTGTACGGACAAAAAGGTTTCATATTGAAGCATAAAAACTATAGGAAATTATCAGAGACTCCAATAATTTACACTAAATATTTGGTTGCATGTTTCTTTCTTGCTAGAGACCCACTAACATCAACACCAAAGTGTTGTATTTTCCTATCTGTTGCTTTGATATCTTTGTCTATTTGACGTCTTTGAGTCGTTGACGGTCTGTAAGTCGGAAACCTTTCACTTTTAAGGCCAATGAAGCCAATGATGAATTAATTTCTTAATGTATCTGTAAATTGTCAGACTGAACGCTTTTTGTAGACGTCTGCAGTCATTCTGCTGCTACAATCATTAATAAAGAGGAGTGAATCTGTTCCAGAAGCAGCCATGCAAGCCAAACCCATGGTGCTGCCATCACCGTGTTTCACAGATGAGCTTGTATGTTTTGGATCATGAACATAGCCTTAGTTCCATACTTTCCATTCATGTGCTAGGGGTTCATCTTGACTTTTGTGGCTAGTCTCTGGATTTCCTCCCAAATTCAGTTTTTTTTTTATTTTTTTATTTTTTTATTTTTTAAAACTGTGCTGCTTTTTTCATGCTAGCCAGGATCTGGCAACCCGGGTCATAGAGCAAAGTCTACAACTGGAACACGTGCAACAAAGCAATTAAAGAAATAAAGCAGAAGTTGTTGCTACGATTCCAATTTTGTAAATGTAAATGAAAAATGCTGACCAAGTTTCACAAATGAATCTTTATGTAGGAAGGATAGAATCATTCTCCAGTTCTCCTTTCTATTTATTAAAACAAAAGCAGCTGGGGCGCAGTGGCATATCGTCTGTATCAAAGCCCTCCACAGCTTTCACTTGTTCAGACTTGAGAGACTTTACTAAGATTTATATCTCCTTGCTACGTTTGCAATTTTTCTTTAGTGTCGAGCTTTTTACAGCTCTGTGGGTGACCGTTTTCACCGCTTTTAAACCACAGTTTGCGCTCCATGTGTGACACATTTATTAGTAAGTCTCAGGCAGTTTGTGTTGCACTACAGCTTTATTAAATCGAATGTTAATGTCAGACCCATCGTGAGTGCCTTGTGCACTTTACACCGTATATGCGTGTACATCTGAGTTTGGAAATGTGAGTGAATATTGATTACTGCTGTGCATGCTTGGCACTTGTGCTATTGAAGACAGATCTCACAAGCCAAATGCTGAACTTGGTCAAAAATGACGAACTTTTCACAATAAAATCATTTGACCAGCGTTGCAAATGGCCAGCCAGAGACCGGCAAGGTCCTGATGTATCAGTTACAGTAAGTGTGAAACGTACAGCACGTTATAAGTGTGCCTGTAGATTTCAGAACCCCTGCCTCTAATATTCAGCTACTTCCATACAGGTTAGTAGATGTCCTGGAAAGTATGTGCTAGTGACTCTTTTTCTTTCTGTCCATCAGACTGAGTACAGGAGAGGGGGATGGTGCATGGTGTCCTTTAGGACCGGTGTTCCCCAATCCATCAGAGTATTTGCAGGTGGACCTGCACAAGCTGCACTTTCTGTCTCTGGTGGGTACGCAGGGTCGCCATGCCGACGGGCACGGACGGGAGTTTGCACGTAGTTACCGGCTCCGTTACTCGAGGGACGGCCGACACTGGATCACCTGGAAGGACCGATGGGGCCAAGAGGTAACTTTTTGTCATTAATGGTGCTTGCAATGCAACATTCTTACTATCCTGCATATTCTTCCGGACAAAACTTAGGCACGTAACTTGTCCCGCAGCTTTTGTCCTAGACCCATGAATGAGGTGTCAAATTGACCGGCTCATTGAGGAGAGGTGTGCTAGGTCTCAAAGTGGCCTTTTTTCCCATAGACTTTGGAGGTTTATAACTCGGCAAGCTTTCGAACCATCTACACCAAACTCGGCCAGCTCCTTTAGGGTGATACTCTGAACAAACTTTTAAACTGGTGTACCGACTGGCCTTCCGGTTGTGCTGCAGCCCCGCCCCCAAAATATGCAAAATCAAAAAAATTTTTTTACAACATGGACATGTGACGTATCAAAACACTCAGAACAATGAGGGGAACTTCTTCACGTGTAATTTGATGAAGTCACGTGATTTCACGTGAAAATAAAAAATTTGCACAACATGGACATGTGACATATCAAAACACTCAGCACAATGAGGGGAACTGGTGTTGTGAAAATCTTGAAAATATGCCATATAATACGTGTATTCTGGTCGTCATGTCACGTGACGTCATGTGAAAATCAAAATTTAGCACCACATGGACATGTGACATATCAAAACACTCAGCACGATGAGGGGATCTTGCCACGTGCAAGCACCATTCACATTTTCTTCAGGAAATGTACGTTCTAGTTTTTTCTACCTCGCTCTGAAATCTGTGTACAATACTTTGATAAATAAAACCACCTATAAGGGTCTGTTTGACCATTAGAACATGTCTTTGTCTTCTTTGTGTATGTCTCAGGTGATCTTGGGCAATGAGAACACATACGAAGTGGTTCTAAAGGACCTGGGTCCTCCCATCATAGCGCGAATGGTCCGGTTCTACCCCTTGGCTGACCGCATGATGAGTGTTTGTCTGAGGGTTGAGCTCTATGGCTGCTTGTGGAGCGGTAAGTTTATCAACACTATTCCACCAAACAGCCCAAACGTTCAAATTCAGGAAAGATACAAGGATTTAAACTGTTCATTATGCACAAGCTAACCATGTCAAGTGTTGAAGATCGTTATGTTACCCTGCAGCACCAGGAAAACATTTGTACACACTTCACTATTTTCTCCTACGTTAGAAGATTCGAGAAGCCTCACAGAAAAACGAACGAATAACTGAAGAGCTGTTCAGAGACATGAGTTCAGATCCACTGCTGTGCTTAGTTGGAGGAGAGGAGGGGTGACATACAGTACACAAGGGTGTCAATCACAGTGACACTAGTGTGTGTGAGCTCATGTAATCGGAATAGGGTGGATGGTGCTTGATTCCAAGTGTGTAACAGGTCAAAAAGATGACTTCGTTTGGAGCACTTCACCCTCTTCACTTAGTGCTTGTGGTACGATCCGGAAGAACTGACTGGTGTGTGGGAAATAGCCACTTCTTCTTAATTTAGAGGGAAATAGCCAAAATTAACTGAAAATTGAGGTGCAGAATAAAAAAAAAATGTTTAATAGAGTTTCTAATAATGCTGTTTCCATTTGTCATTGGAAGAAATTTCACAAATAAAACTTTTCAGTCTTTACATCAGCTCAAATGAGGAAAAGGAAAGAAGGGAGCAATAAGGGTCATTAAATGTAGTACCCAGAATTTGGGTCCGGCAATATTAGGTATATTAAAAAAAACACAACATTGTGTGCATGTGGGTGCATGGATATTTGAGTAAGCTATTCTATTACTGAAATCATCACTCAGGTATTCACAGTCCATGTTAAGTCAG
>NC_083464.1:24370000-24487500 GCF_030014155.1 Tachysurus vachellii | reverse complement strand
AACTGGACATTTTATGCATTCATTCACACAATTCCATGGATATTGTTCTGTCTTTCCGTTTTTTTTTTTTCCTCTTTTAACTCCTATCTCCTTTTCCTCTTTTCAGCCTTTCCTTTTTGCTTATGATTTATGTACAGCCACATTCCCTGGCACTTCTAGGATTATTAAATTTGAACTCAGGATATTGCCCAACAGCCTGACAATGAGAGAGGGATTCGCTCGGTCGTTTGCTTTTTTTTTTTTTTCCCTCTTGAGATTTAGAGCTCCCTTCCAGCACATTTCTGAGTTCAGTCCTAAGAATTTGCACTTCAGCTCATCTACAAGGGATATGTATTGCAGTGTTTTTCTGCCTCTCATAGACAACTAAAATAAAAATAGTCATGGTTAGTTTATTTTGTAATGAACCTTCACTTCGCCTATATATACTAACCAGTCCCACTAGTCGTCCGTTTCCCCCTCTTACCTCTCGCCTTTTTTTTTCTCTCTCATTTCCAGGCAGAGACGTGAGTACATCTGGTTTTGATTTTTCCCTGCTGTCGTCATCTCATCAGCTCTCTCCCTTGTGTCTCCTCCATCACCTCAATTCCTCCGTTGTTTCCCTCCTATTTTTCCCCCCCTTCCATTTTTCTTCAAGTTCCATTGTTGTGTCTGTGGTCGTGAAATTTGCTCTGTCACTCCCACGTGAAATTGGAGAGCTCAGGACTTTTACCAAAGTATTTGTGTTCTCTGAAGATGCACTTCTGATGCCTGCTGGTTTATTTGCGGTGCACTAATCCATGTATGTCTCTGCGTGTGTGTGTGCGTGTGTGTGTGTGTGTGTGTTTGGCAGGTGCACAGCAATAACATGCACACGCAGGGTGTGCGTGTCTTCTCTGAGGTGTTGTGTGAGTTTAAGGCGAGCTTGCTGAGCCCGTGGAGTGAGCCAGCTCTGAGCGTGCACGTGCCCCTGAGCGACCTGCGAGACCCCTCCTCGCGCACAGTCACGCTGCCTCTAGGCGGCCGGCCTGCGCACATCCTCCGCTGCCACTTCACCTTCTCTGACCGCTGGCTGCTTATCAGCGAGATCAACTTTTACTCTGGTACACACACCATAATGCTGCCTCACATATTTTAACCCAGCAGAAGCATGCCACACACAGCTCACATGTGCACACTCCCATACAGTACATACCATTCTCACACACACACACACACACCATGTGGCAAAATTGTCACTCGCCACATTGTCACTTGTATACACATATACACGGATTCTCTCTAATACACGCACACACACACACACACACACACACACACACACACACACATATACTTCATATTCATTCATTCATTTTCTACCGCTTATCCGAACTACCTCGGGTCACGAGGAGCCTGTGCCTATCTCAGGCGTCATCGGGCATCAAGGCAGGATACACCCTGGACGGAGTGCCAACCCATCGCAGGGCACACACAGACACACACACACACACACACACACACACACACACACACACACACACACACACACACACACACTTCATATATTCAATTTAATTTCACAGACAAATATAAAATCTCATTATGAATTCGTTATTTGTCTATCTCTCTTTCTCTCCCTCATTCAGAGCCTTTTGATAGTGGCTTACCGATACCCTCTATAGCGACGCCTCCTCCCTCCCTCACTTCTCGCTCTCCTCTCTTCACCTCGCCTCCTCTGACCTCTTCCATCTTTCCCAACACTACTAATTCCAGCAGGCACCAAACAGGTGAGTTCTAATAGTACAATCTTAATAGGTCTGTATGTGTGTGTGTGTGTGTGTGTGTTAAAGATGTACTTACACAGACCCACACTGCAATAGCCAAGGTATTGATTTAAAGGCTAAATCGATACAAAAATAAATTCCTTGCTACACAAGTTGTTGGTGTATTAAGCGTATACAAGCGTTAAAGCTTATTATTCGTATTAGCTGCTAGCTGGTTAGTGTGAAAGCACTGGAGGTGTGTAGGCACCCTAATGTTATTCTACCTTTTTTTTATTATTGTTTCTAATTCTAGTTCTCATGTAATGTTTCACACACTCCTTGTGCTGTGTTTTATCTCACTGATCCAGCACATACTCATGTTGACCGAATACACTTAAATCGTATGCAATATATAACAGTGATATAATTTCTCCAATAATTGGATGGTCAAATTCATATTTGCACATTATGTCCGATTTAATCCTGGGGAGAAAGCACACAAAGCACAGAAATAAATACACCACGCTTCTCTTCCAGGACATAGAATAGCCAGGCATGCTGCGTCACATCTGATGTACTGTACAAGAGCAAAGTCGAGAGTAATACTGCAGTGTCGTGTACAGACACGTTTCAGACAAGTGCAACCCCCAAACCACCCCAAAAAAAAAGGGGTTGTTGAAGATCAGAGAGTTGTTTGAGTTGATAGATTAACACACAGGCCAGGTGGCTGAATGCCCAAACTTTCCATTCACTTCTTCAATTCTCTTTCTCGCTGTCGTATTTTTCTCTCAAGACAACTAGACTATTGTTAAAAGAGAGAGAGAGATAGAGGGAGAAATGGACCGTGAGTTGATAAAGCTGTGTACATAACTGTGGTCGGCTAGGGACTTTTAGCATCTATTAATCTCTTGCGGTTTGGCTGTCAGAGCTACAGCAGCACTCCTGAGTGTGAAGTATTTTGTTCTGTTTATGTATCTGTAAAACCACCGGCACTCTACTCGGATGCATTATGTTACCGATTCTCTTTTACGTCGGATTTCTCTAAAAATCTGTCTCGCGTACAAATGTACAGAGACACGCACGGACACGGTCGGCTGTGCTTATTCAGTCCCGGGAAGCACCGTTGGGCAGCCAGAGCTCGTTTGAGTCAGCAAACAGGGGAGATAAGAACAGGTCGCTATTCTCAATATTTTTGAGATGGAGTAGCATAAAACCGCACGATTTTAAAAAGTTGTTTCAAAAAGTGTTTTAAATGCAGATAAAGTTTTATACATGTATGCTTTTTTTTTATTATTATTTTCTCTATTTTCACAGATGAGGCTGATGAAGAAATTGTTGCTATCACCCAAAGGACCGGGGTGCCTGTTGTTAAGGATGACAGCAGCAACACTGCTATCCTGATTGGCTGCCTAGTAGGCATAATACTACTGCTATTGGCTGTCATCGTCGGTATTCTGTGGAGGCAGTACTGGAAGAAGCTGCTCGGCAAGGTGACGTGCTCTAAACTAGCCGTTTGTAGATATTTGGTACGCCTGAGAGAGGTTTTGTTCAGACTGTAAAATAATTCTGTTGTTTTCAAAACGCGTGTCCGTGTCCGTGTGTGTGTCCAGGCCCAGGGCAGTCTCTCCAGCGACGAGATGCGAGTTCACCTCTCGGTTCCGACGGAGAACGTGGTGATCAATAACACAAACACGCACACGTACTCCAGTCGTTACCAGCGCATACACACTTTCCCTGATGACGCTGAGAGAGAAGGAGAGTACCAGGAGCCCAGCACTGTGGTACGCCCTCGAGAGCAGCGTGACAGCACAGGTGAGACATGACCGGAATCTGAAGACGAAGGAGCAGAAGAAAATCTAAAAACATAATGTTTTATACACAATTGATTACACAAAGTATATCCAAAACTCTATTCTGAATTATTTCAAATTATTTATAAGCTATCAGTCTGTGCCAGGTATTTAATTGCAAATCATTTCTTAAGATACATTTGAAATAGATTTAACCTTGTAGAGTTAGTGTTCCTGGTGTTATTAGAGAACTTAGAGGCGTTCCAGAAACTCCTTATCCTCTGGTTGAACTTGAGATTAGGAAACTATGGCTTTAACGTTTAAAGATTTAGCATCATGTAGCATCAGAAACAGGACATCATGGTCCATTTGGAAAGCCAGTTGTTTATTAGAGAGATAATATGGATCGTGTCGCAGAAGAGCGGCCAGTCTGCAACAGGCAAAATCTTGGAATTATGACAGAATTGACTAGTTTATCAGCAGATTGCAGAGTTAGCACCTAACATCAGTGCTTATGTTTCATCAGAATTTAGGAGAAGGATGTTTCCGTTCATCCGAGCTCATATGTCTGAGGTACTGTATATAGCACTAAAACAATACAATGCCTAGAGCGGAACTTTACAGACCTGTTCTGGGTTAAGTATGCACATGGGAGCAGCGTTATGCACATAAACACATTTTAGTGCATGTTCAATGTAATTACAGAGAGTAATCTGTCTTAGATTTTAGTGTAAAGGAGATGGAATTAGAAGAGAGAGAGAGAGAGAGAGAGAGAGAGAGAGAGAGAGAGAGACTAATGAACATTACCATCCAAACATCAAAAAATGTACTTCACTGACAAGATACAAAGATCCACTGAGTTTGCTGGAAAGATGGCGGTATTTAAAAAAAGCATCACTCTGTTTACTATTCCTAGTAGACGCGTCTTCACACACACACACACACACACACACACACACACTGAGTGTATCAGGATCATTATGAATGAGTGTACGTATAAATGTTTGGACTGAATATACTGATGAAATGGTGATTAACTGCCTGCAGTATGAATAACAGTAACCCTGAATGCTTCCTTGTCTTGGTCCTGCATCTGATCTGTGAAAGTTGTGTCCTTACTTGCCCCCCATCTCCCCTAACCATCACCTTATTTGTGTTTCTTTGTGTGTGTGCCATGGCTTGTATGTTGTGCTAAATCGTGTTTGTTGCTTTGTTTTTGTGTTGCATTGTATTTTTGTGTCTCGTGCATTGTGATATTGTACGGTGTGTGTGTGTGTGTGTGTGTCTGAACAGCCTTGCTGTTATTCAACCCAGCCTATCACCTTCTTCTGTCTGACCTGAGATATGGCCTCAACAGGCTGCCAATCTGCTCCAGAGAGTCTGTTAAACCCCAAAACCTGCCCCAGGGTAAGAGCGAGGCACGTCTCTGCCTCACAGTATAACGGATAACTAGAGAAAAGTTCCAGGTAGCGGATGAGGGGAGAGAGCGAGTGAGATTCTGTAGGATTTGAGGCAGTTAATTAAAGGGTTCTCGGGGACAGGAAGTGATTTGAGCGAGATGTTTCACATGTACAGAGAGAATATGAAGATCCCAGGTGTGTTTGTATCAGCCTTAGAGATTAATACACACTGCACCATGTTCTCATCCCCTAATCACAGAAACTTAAAAAGCCATAACCTCCGACGGCATGTCCATTGTCTGATCGCTACTGCGCAGTGGTCTGTAAGAATGTTAACTGAATGTTACATAGTTATCTAATATTAACAAACTGTCGATGGAAATAATGATCTTAGTCCAAGTCGAAACAGATTTCAGGCCACACCATGTGTCATCCTTTTTCTCTCCATCATTATGCCTTCGTGCAGCATGCAGTCTAGATACGGACGATAAAGAGCCGCCCGTTCAGGAAGGACCGCCTCCGTACCCCGGAGCCCCGCCTCCCCTGCTGGGAGCTCATTATGCAGAAGCCACAGGGGGCGGGCCCAGTGTGCCTCATTATGCAGAAGCAGACATCATCAGCCTGCAGGGTGTAAGCGGTAACAACACCTACGCGGTCCCTGCCCTCTCAGCCACGCCCACCGAGTGCCCACCCCTCCCTGAGCTACAGCGGGAACGACTCCTCTTCAAAGAGAAGCTTGGAGAGGGCCAGTTTGGAGAGGTAGTGCATAAATGAGAGCAGCACAGAAGCAATACATACTTTTGTCACAAAATCTGAAGTAACTTAACAGCAGTGTGTCTGCATGCATCCTCAGGTTCATTTGTGCGAGATAGAAAACCCTCAAGACCTCCCGAATCTCGAGTTCCCTTTCAATGTGAGGAAAGGACGCCCTCTGCTGGTAGCGGTGAAGATTCTGCGGCCTGATGCCTCGAAAAACGCCAGGTTTGACGCACCCGTTTTTTTTTTATAATCACCTGTCTTGCAGTTCAAGACCACACGTTTGATGTGTATGTGACACGCACCGCTGTCCCCGTCTGCCATTCTGCAGGAACGACTTCCTGAAAGAGGTGAAGATCTTGTCTCGTCTGAAAGATCCGAACATAATCCGCTTGCTGGGGGTGTGTGTGAGCAGTGATCCTCTGTGCATGGTTACTGAATACATGGAGAGCGGTGATCTTAACCAGTACCTCTCCCAGCGAGTGTTACTGGACAAGACCGGACCGCTGCACAACATGCCAACCATCAGGTACAACCAGGGATTTATCACTTATCTATGTTTTGTAGAACAGCTGGTACAATATAGGCTAACCACCATGTTTATTCTGTGCTTCAGCTACCCTGCCCTGATCTCCATGGCGAGTCAGATAGCATCAGGGATGAAGTTCCTGGCCTCACTTAACTTTGTGCATCGAGACTTGGCTACACGCAACTGCCTGGTTGGAGGAGAGCGGGGTGAAGGAGACGACAGAACAGGAGAGAGGCACATTAAGATCGCTGACTTTGGCATGAGCCGGAACCTGTACGCCGGAGATTACTACAGGATCCAAGGGAGGGCTGTGCTTCCTATCCGATGGATGGCCTGGGAGTGTATTCTCATGGTGCGTGAGTGTGATGTAAAGCAGTGTGTTTTATGAGCCTTTAGCAGTTGTGTACAGAGACTTTACTGCTCTTTATTTGATGATGATGATGATGATGATGATGATGATGTCTCATTTACTAATCTATTTGCTTATTTATGTTTTGAAACTGCCATTGTAGTTGAATTGTTTACAGCTAGTTTTGATTATTATTATTATTATTAGGGCAAGTTTACTACTGCCAGTGATGTGTGGGCATTTGGAGTGACACTGTGGGAGATGCTAAGTGTATGTCAGGAGCAGCCCTATGGTCACATGACTGATGAGCAGGTCATCGACAATGCAGGGGAGTTCTTTAGAGACCAAGGAAGACAGGTACACACACACACACACACACACACACACACACAATTAACAACTCAGAAATCGATATAAATGTTTATATAGCCTAAAACCTCTCTCTCTCTCACTCTCTCTCTCGCTCTCTTTTCTCTCTCTCGCGCGTGCGTGCGTGCTCGCTCTCTCTCTCTCTCTCTCGCTCTCTCTCTCTCTCTCTCTCGCTCTCTCTCTCTTTCTCTCTCTCTCTCTCTCACGCGTGCGTGCGTGCTCGCTCTCTCTCTCTCTCGCTCTCTCTCTCTCTCTCTCTCTCTCTCTCTCTCTCTCTCTCTCTCTCTCTCCCTCTCTCTCACGCTCTTAGGTATACCTGGCTCGGCCGGCGGTTTGTCCCCAGGGCCTGTATGAGCTGATGCTGAGCTGCTGGAACAGAGACTGTAAACTCCGGCCCTCTTTCACACAGATTCACTCCTTCCTCACCGAGGATGCCATGAACATGGTGTAAAGAGACGGACACATGAAACAAGTGTATCTCGCCTTCAGACAGACGAGGGCTGTTTGTGTAGCCTGCCCAAGCTGCTTGGAGGTGATATTTGGTGTAGAAGTAGGCGGAGCTAAGCACTCTTATGTAAATTTGCGCAATTTACCTTTGGCAGGTCAGGGCTGGAAGATGCTGCTGGTTCGGTTCTCGTGCTCGACCCTGCTTCAGACCTAGAACCCTAATCCCTTACACCCTAAACCTAATGTTAGTTAATCTGTAGTCCTGAACTAATCACAAATCTGCAGTTCATCTTAAATCTCTCACTGATTAAAAAACAAACAAACAAAAAAAACATTTTACTCTACAAGGTGGAGGGCTTTTTCTATTGCTGAAAACTATATAGACTGTGAACAAATTAGGTGATATTATTATACACACAATCTTTGTGATTCTAGCAAATAAAAATGTTCTTAAACACGGCACAACAAAGAAAAAAAAAGCAGTAGGCATAGAAACGCTTATCTGGTAGTTAGGAGTGAATTCTGTCAAATCTCAGTATTCA
The DNA here is from genome assembly GCF_030014155.1 of Tachysurus vachellii. Taxonomy (NCBI): domain Eukaryota; kingdom Metazoa; phylum Chordata; class Actinopteri; order Siluriformes; family Bagridae; genus Tachysurus; species Tachysurus vachellii. The sequence continues at coordinate 24,479,597 of NC_083464.1, read as the reverse complement.
CGCTGGGTACAGAGGGTTCTTCATTCCGATCTCGAGCCTTTATTTGCTCAGCGGTTGATGTGTGATTGCTAAATCTGAAGCACAAGGCTACAGCACTTCTTTCAGAGTAACTCGGTAAGCAGGACACATCTTTAAGACTTGGTTGAGGGACTTTCATGGGTTTTTAGTAGAATTACATGCTTCTTTTTTTTTTTTTTTTTGAGGTGTTTATTTTCGCATCTTAAAAATCACGGACATGGTGCTCCATAACCATTTGGACACATTCTCCAAACCTGCTGCCTCCAAAACAATGTTAGCCTTTCGTTACTTATTAAAGTCGGTCAGTTTAGCCTGGGGAATCAATTCACAGTTTGATTTCTGCTCCAGATTGAACAGAAATGATGTAAAGTGCTGTTGTTTATTGAGAACAGGGTTGGATGGGGCTCCTCCCAGTGACCGTATATTCGGACAGCAGCTCTCTGATGACCTCCAGCAGCAGGCTGTGATTTTGAACCCCAGTCTCACACACATGCACACACACACACACACACACACACAGAGTCTTAATTAGATTGCGTCTATGTTCACATACTAATGACTTACAGGTAATGATGTTATGTTCGGTAACGTGTCATGAAGATCAGTGAAGTTCTTTATCAATATTTGTATAATAACGGCATCGTGGATGAAGCAGGGATTGCCACCATTCAGTGGCGTGGTTGGTGGTGCCAGATCTTCTTGGATTCTCTTCACAGCAACCTGTAGTGAGCAACGAGTAGCAGTTCTATGGCTTGAAATGGCTCGTCGATGTGAATCAAGCTGACAGGAAGGCTATAGGTTCTCAAATGATCACTCTTTACCACCATGGTGAACAGAAAAGCATCTCAGAAAAACACATTAGAGGTAATGAAGCTACTACAACAAAACACCATACAAATGATCCAAACCGGACAGATGACTACTGAAGAAAAAAAAGTTGTTAACTAGTTCATAAAGTCTAGGCTATGATGAAAATGCAGCGGACTTTTCCAGAATCCTATATTTGACGTTTACGTCAGCTGTCGTGTTTTTTTTTTTTTTTTTTTAGGCCTTTGTTATCCTGTGAGCTTTGAGATTGTTAATGTTTTGTGTCTTTTGAGGACTTGCAAACTCAAGCAACCAAACAATTAGTTTTCAATCCTGTTGTCAGAAAAGCTTCCGACCGATTCACAAGGCTCCGTCTTACCTCTACGTGTAAAAAGTAATGGCACACAAACTGAAAATGCCAGTCGCGAGTGTAGTCCTGTGATTTCACTCCCTTCTCAAAAAAGAGGAATATGTTATCGTAGTAATCACTTTGAGCGTTGATACTGCAAAGCCTCACTTTATACTGCAATCACCTGCTCTTAATGACCTTCAAGAGGATGTTCTTATTTTTTTGATCATGTGTAAGCTGTTATTTGGACCAAGGAAGCGCAGCATGGTGCAGAAACCAAGACTACCTGTAGGAGGTGGTGCGAGTTCAGTCGCACTAGAACTGTGTCGTGATTCCAGCGAATGTGAACGCAGCTCGTACTCGTTCAGGATGTAAAGTAACCTGCGTGTGTGTGTTTTAGTCGATGACGTCTTCATTGGTTTCCACCACACACCTGTAGAATGAGGGGCAGCTTGTGAGGTGGAGATGAGGAGCCTTATTCAGATAGGTGGAGGAAAAAACCACAGGAGCAGTAAAACACAACTCACAAGAATGTGTAATAGCACCAAAAAGAAAACTTAACGTGTTTGTGACGATGGCCTTCATAAAATCATGTGAGTCTGAAACCAGACTAACGCTACAAGAGCCCCAGGATCACGTCCAGTGTGTAAACCACCTTACACAATTCCTAGACCCTGATCATTGCTGTTCTGAAGCCAAAAGTTATTAAAGTCTAACAAAGGATAAAGTCTAACTGACCAAACACAAAGTGGGAATCAGATCAGGAATCATTCTACACCAAATATACGGTCATTGACTCCGTCCTTGTTCTTTACACACACGTATTGACTGGTTAACAACAGGAGACACATCTAGTCCACGTGAAGGTCCTAAACTGAGGAAATTACCGACTGAGCTGTTCTAGAAAAACCTGCTTGCTTCATATTGTCAACAAACCGTTTATAGTTCGATTTTGGAGAAACGCTAGAGTGTAAATATGTTTATGAGTAATTGAACGATGCAGGACAGGCTTTATTTGCACTTTACTGTCGGCTGTGATGTCGAGCACTACAAACGGCGACGGCAGAGCGACACGACTTTTTGTTCATTTTCAGTGGGAGCGAGTAAATCAAGAAGTAGATCAGAACTCTCTCTGGCTTCAGTTTCCCCCGGTTTTTTATTTTTAAATAATTCTCTTGAGGCACTTCAGCAGTGAGTGATTATTGTATGGGACAAACTTGTAGGCTGTGAAACCTACAGATGTTTATGCGTGTGTTAAGAGTTGTGGGCAGGGTTTGAGGTTTCTAAAGCTACCAGCTTTAACCCCACATCCTGTACCCTTTCAGATGGGAAGAATGTGATACACAAATGGTTATGTTACCATGTCAAACGTCCTTTAACCTTTTTTGATACACTGTAATCCTGAACTAAATCTTGTATTTTTATAACTCCGATTTCAGGCAGCGCTTTTGCAGCTGTTCCTTGTGCTCCTGTTTCTTTAATGTAAAGGGATATGACGGTATGTAAATAATCAACGGGACATAATGTTCATTGCTGATATTTGGTATGGTTGGTGTGAATGGTTCTGAATTGGTCTGTCTCTTTTGAGCTTTGCTGACTGTTCAGTGTTGTCTTTTTTTTGTAGTTTTAATAAAGTAATCAATTCTGACAAAAACATTTTCGTATGCAGTTTATACTGAAACGTACAACGTAGTTACTGAATTTAGTTTATTTGGATAGAACTTCATACATAACAATCATAGTGAGTTGATTTCTTTTGTATATTGTCTCATATTCCACAACACAGTGCCAACATGAGGTGTTTAACAATGGGATAAGATTATTTAACAGACACTACAAGGTGAGTGAGTAGCAGTACTGAGAAGAGAAGGGGAAAAAAAAAAAAAGTAAAACATTTCTGTACAGATGTGGTGTAAAATGCTTGCATGCTACACAGAGGTTAGATTGAATCAGTGCATGAATCTGAACAAAAAAGGTGTATTTAGGCACTTGGTGATAACAAGGCAGACACTGCAGATTGACCATAATAGCTAGCAAACTGCACCTCAAATCATCAGACTTCATTGCTCTGTACTATTGAGGTTGAGGGAGAAAGAGTAAAATTTTCCTGTGTACTTGACCTACATTTAACAGACTTCACTCAGACGTGAGCAACTTTACCCCACTTCATTTCTCTCCCTCTGTTACACTTCCTTTCATCGCTCTGCAACATTTCTGCACATCTCGTTTTGCCTGCTTTCCTTTCTTATCGTTAAAAACGGCAGGTTTTGGTCACTGATGTTAGACGTTTAAGAACAAACCGTGCACAGTGGACGGAAAAAAGGGGTGAAAAGGCAGGACGAGCGATCACGTCGGTTACGTCACGTTGTTCACGAATCTCAATACCTAAAATACAAAAACTGACAGCAGCGATTGTTGTGTAATTAAGAGCAGGGAGTTATATAACGTGCATATCCCGTGTCACACTCCCTTACTTTGGCTTTCACAACATGTCAGAATGCTTATGGAACAAAACTGCACTGAATCAGGGGGGTTACTGAGCAGTTTAAACATGTAGTGAGGTTTCTAAAGCCATTAGTAGTACGCACACAGACAGACGGTGGCTTCAGTAACGGTTAGAAAGTTAGTACGTGAGGATTAAATGGTTAAATGCACACTGGGATTTCAGAACTAGGAGCAGGTGCATGCTTTATTATACACAGACAAGGATTTCAAAATAAACCCAGCAATGCTATAGGAATTATGCCTACTCTTACACAACCAACAGTGATAACCTGAATATCTTGGCTTGGAGCCATGGGGGGGAGGGGATTTTCCATACAAAATTACATTTTATCATGCTTACATATAAAAAACATAACTTAGATACAGGGTAATAAAAAAAAAAAACACCTACAGCTATCCTAAAGCTCCAACAACTAGAACATTTAGATCATGCAAGTGAACACAGAGACATGAGGAGGGGTGAGTCCAGCATCCTTCAGCTACAGCTTCCTCTCCTCTTTTTTAGCCTGGTTATCCCATGCGGGTCGAGGAAACCTGTGAACGCACAACACGCAGTTTTATTATTTTGCCTTCATCAGCCAAAGTTAAAGAGCATCTCTAACTTACGGTACAAACACACTGAGCAGCTGATCTGGATTGTGTAAATAAGTGGTGTTCGAATTCACTCCATCATTCGTTAACCCTTCTGAAGTCCCTGAACAACCTCATAAATAAAAAAACAAAAATCTCTTCTATTGTGTCAGGGCAAGAACGTGAGCTGATTTGAAAATATTTTAAGAAATAGTTATTAATCCCATCATAAAGAAGAAGAATAAATAAATATAAAGTATAATTATCTGGGGCCTTATAAAAGATCTTTTTAAAATTAAATAAACGTTCACTGCTTTATCTCAGAGTCTCAGTGGATCCGGAGTCTATTCCAGTAACACTGGGTACGGGAGTAAATACACCCTACATGAGACACCAGTTCATCACAGGACAACCTGGAGAAACACTGGAAGAAACTTCAGACAGTATCCTGAGCTCAGGAACAGATAGACAGACCCTGCAGATGTGAGGCTCCGCCCACAAAAGAAATACATTTCATTGCCATTGGACCGCCTCTTATTTTTTTTGGTAAAGGGTTTCAATGTGAATGAATCGAAAACAGCAGCATTAAAGGAGTAAAATAAAGTAAGACTAAATACTGCACAAATACAGAGTAAATACTACAATACTGTTTTTTTATATACCTTAATAGAAGTAAATACTAGAAATAACCAGACAAAGCGCACATCAAGTCGAGGTCGAATTCGCACAAAGGGATAAATAACAGAACTGGATGACTTGTCTAGTTTCAACAAAAGCTAATCGTATCTACAAAACAAAATTAGATAAATAAACAAACAAACTCTGCAGGAATAGACTGCAAAAAATTATTTCACCTTCAATCAAAATGACCTATGACTTATTAAAAAGATTATAATAAACAATATAAGCTTATTAAGCCTGTTTTCAGACATTTGTTTTACTATTTTAAGCTTTACATTTTCTCTCTCTGCTATTGGCAGAGACATTTGCTCATTTTAAGCATAATCTAAAATTTAAAGCTTGAAATGGTTCAATATGCTTAGAAACGTTTTTTCTATTAATACTTATAATAATACTTAATAAATAATAAGAAAACAATATAAATTAATATACAAATATGTAGAACATGTAAAAAATATGTATAAATAAAATGACACATTTGGATTATCCAATAAGATAAAGTAGATAAATTTGACTAGATTTCAGATATTTTATCTTGATGTAAATTTTTTTACAGTGCAGTGCTGATATGTATATAGAAGCATTTCTAATTAAGACCGAGGGTGTGTGTGTGTGTGTGTGTGTGTGTGTTTTCACCTGAGAGATGTTGATTCCGGTCAGTTTCTCCACAGCCTGTGGCAGGCGGACCATGATGTCCAGGACCTCTCCTGTCAGCTTGGCTGCTCCGACCTCTGATCCGCCGCTGGACACCATGGTGACCTTATGAACTGATGAAAGAGGCTTGCTGATCTCTTCTGCCATCTTTAAGAAAGAAAAAAAAAACATGACATGATTAGAAAGGACTCCAGTGGTTAAACTCTTGCTAAGTCAGATTACAGGTATTAGCAGGTTAGCTGGACATGCTGGCTGACCAGGGGCAGTTTCTCCAGCAGCATATCCACCATGGCTCCCTCCTTGTACTGTTTGAAAGCTTCAGCCTTCTTGACCATCTGCTCAGCTTCGGCACGGCCTTTAGCCTCCATGGCAAACGCTTCTGCATCACCCCTCATCTAAGAAACAGAGACAGAAAGATTAGAAAATTGAATGAATTTAATGTTTTTATTCAGAATTTTTTGCTTTTCTAGTTTCCAACTTTCATCCTATTTGCAAAAAAAGAAAAAATCCTGCTTTCAATCTGTATATTACCAAAAGAAAAATGTCAAATGTGCTTATTATTTTTTTTTTTTTCTAATAGCTAAATGTCAAATGTGATTTGCATCATTGCAGAAAAAAGGCAATGTCTGAAAATGTCTTGAGGGTGTACTGCATAGAGAATAAAGAACAAAAAGGTAAACGCTTACTCTAATAGATTCAGCCTCGGCTTCAGCCTCCATGATCAACTGCAGCCTGTCAAGTAAAAAAAAAAAAAAGAAAATGTTATGCATTGACTTATGCACTCAGTTGTCCTCCATGTCGATTGCAGGTCTGAGCCAAAACATGTCCACTGAGGTCCAGTGAATAATGCTAACCTTTGAGCCTCTGCCAGTTTCTCTAGCTTGAATCTCTCTGCCTCGGCTGGCTTCTTGACTTTGGCCTCCAGCTCCTTCTCCTTGCGGGTGATCTCCTGCTCCTGCAGAGTGATCTGCTGAGTGCGCTCCACCACCTGCACCTGCATCTTTTCCTCCTCGATCTTCTGCTTTGTCTTGGCGACCTAATGCAAAAAGGAGAAAAAAAAAAACTGTGACTGTCTACTTCTCATCACCCTGGCTGTGTTTTGAAACTAATTTACAAATCCACTGTTTGTGTTAGGTTCTAGTTTTTGGATCCTGGATGGGTCATGTGACTGCTGTACCTGAAGCTGATAGGCCATCTCAGACTCTGCTTTCTTAGTGTTAACCTCCATATCATAGGCAGCCTTTTTCAGCTCATAGTCCCTCTGAGCCTTTGCCATCTCAATCTCATTCTTATACTGTGCAGAAACCTTCTCCTGCATGGCATGGGCTTCCTAAACACACACATACATACACACATTTCATATATGGAAATGCTTACAAAAAAAAAATAAAAAAAAATGAAAGCTCTACATGTGTAAAAGGAAGAGCGGTCGTACCCGGATCACTGCATCTCTCTTGTACTGAGCCTCTCCGATGCGGGCGTCTCTCTGCACCTGGGCTGTTCGAGCTTTACCCAAAGAGTTCAGATATTCCTTAAAGAGGAACAGCACAGACAGCATCAGCTACCAGCATAAACATTAAAAAGTGTGAGCGTATGAATGGGGCTGTGTTGCACATGGACCTCACCTGGTCATCATGAACATCCTTAAGTGTGTAGCTGACCACACCGATGCCCATGTTGACCAAATCAGAAGAAGCCACCTTGAACACTTGCTCGGAAAACTTCTTACGATCCTGATAGATCTCCTGCAGAAAATCGGGGAGTGAATGCACGATAAAAGCACTACGAGGATATGTATAAATAAATAAATACTATTGTTGCTAAATAATACAAATAACAAACATTTTCGAGACGATCATATATCCATATATCAGGCCACTGCTGCCTGAGTCACCTCAGACTTGCTCATTGGGGATAAATACATACACATTGTGAATTAATATATCTAATATTAATCTTGACTTTTGTATTCTATTAATCTTTATATTATTCTTTATATTAACCTTTTGTTCTATGTTTATTTTCTGTAAAGCTGCTTTGAGACAATGACAATTGTAAAAAGCGCTATACAAATAAACTTGAATATATTATGAGCGCATGCCTACGCTGTGCATGTGATGTGAGTTGTCTCAGTACCTCCACAGTCAGGTGAGCAATAATGGCTCTCTGATGGCCTTCCAGTGTCTCCAGGGCGATATGGGAAATCTCAGTCTCGGATTTCCCTAAGAACATCTGGCAGGCTGCAGCCAGCATTTCCTTGTTCTGGCCCTGGATTTTCACCTGGAAGACATACAGCACATCCCACACATCACAGACTTTAGTTTGGGAAAGTGTGTGGAAAGAGTATCCTTGTGTGTGTGTGTGTGTGTGTGTGTGTGTGTGTGTGATGAAAAATGTATGAACGTCTGACCTGTGCAATGCCAGTCACAGAGATGGGAACACCATGCCTGGTGTAGACTTTATCACTCTTTACGTTAAGAGTCAGAGTATTCAGAGATATCCTGAGAGAAAGAGAGAGAGACACTGAATTTAAAGCAAAGTTGCTCCGAAATAAAATGCCACCAAAACCGTTGTGCGAACATGATCATGTTCCTCTTTTGCTTTAAAGAACAATAGTCACATCGATATCTGTGGAGCCTTGAACCCCTGATAACCACCAGGGGTAAGTTTGTGCAACATCCGGATACCTGGACTGGTAAATCACTAGACTTTATTTTACCTTTAGAGGGCCACTGACAAGGCAACATCACACAAAAACTACCGCAGTGTTCATTTCTCTGCAATTATGGATTTTATTGTTGGAGCCATTTGTTCTTATTTATAAATCACTACAAAAGTGGATATTACGAGAACCTTAAAGAAGGACGGACAAACCATAAATTCACTGACTTCTAAAGGATCATGTCTGGAGATGAACGTGGCAAAAATAAATCATAGTTAAATGTATGGCAAGAAAATCTCTACAAACTAGCATGAAAAAAAATAATCTAGTGAGATAATCTATATAAATACATATGATTCATTAAAGCAGATAGGTGTCGTTGGTGTGTTGTGGGGTTCAGGAACCAAATACTGAGCTCAACATGCATTTACTTTGCTTTATAAAAAAAATATGAATCGATTCCAGCAGGTTATAAAATGAACTTCATGTGGTTGAAAACGCTGTGGAGAGCCATATAATCAGCCTAGAGAGTGTTTTCTCCCACCAGAAGCCAAAAAAATAAACTAGCACATAATCCGATTGCCTTGGCCGAGTGATTTTCTATTCCTGCGATGAGTCTGTCAAGATAATGTACAGAAGCTCAGACTCTAAGCTCGGTCACAAAGTGTTCAGATCATAAGTATATTAATAACTATATTATATAAGTATATTATAGACATTTTAGCTGTTCTCAGAGAAAAAACATAAAGCAAATGTTTTTCTTTAACATAATCAATTGTAAGGCTAGAAGGGTTTAGAAGATGATTATGACCTTTATACCTAAGCATTCTGTGCTAAGATTTCCTATTCAAGACGAGAGATATCTTGTTGAGTCAAGTCGAGTCGACAGTTTTCCTTGCTTTGTTCAGTAGTGGGAAACATCCAAACACTTCAGAATATTGAGTAGCAACTGGTTAGAAATTAGGATAGAATTTAGACTGAAAATTCATTTGAATCTGGAGAATGTGTGTTAACTCGTCCTGCTGAATTTCATAAATAATTATTACAATTTTTTAAAGAATTATTTCATCACAGATCATTCCTTAATCTGTTATTCTGGTTCATTCCCCCTTATAGGTTTTGGTTTTATTCACACTGTTGGAATGCTGGCAAAGAGAGTCCAGAGCATGAGCACTGTATGACTGTGAAGTGCAATATAACTTCAGAACATTCCTTGTTGTTTGACGAACCAGATACACAATATATCCTTTTGTTCAGTATTCTTAAGTAGACAGAACAGTGCTGAAACTGTACCTCTGAATCTGCTGGATGCAAGGGACGACAAACACTCTCCCGCCTGCAACCATAAGCGGAGGAGAGCGGCAGCAGCCTAAAGAAGAAGAGATCAATTAGGTACCGGAATGCATTCAACTCTGTTCTCAGCAAAGCACATGAATCACTTTCCTCAGCCTCTGTTACGGCAGCCATGTTTCATTAGACACAAATCAAACTACGCTCACAACGTCCTGTTATCTGTAGGAGCAGTTGTGAAATCATGGCAGTTAAAGAAGGTGGAGAAATAGGGTTATTGCACATAAACTTAGTTGGAACACTTGTACCTTGGTCTGTCACTGCTAAAGAAAGGGAGATTAAGACATTAGCATGAAATTCTTTCCCCAAGCAATCATCTTGATCAACAACTCACCATAATTATATTCACTGCTTCATATCTATAAGTTCTGCATTATCAGGACTGTCAGTCATCACATCATCTGTATATATTACACACACTACTGCTGCTGTATATTGTACAAAAAGAATAATATTGCACAATATTGTTATTTGCACTCCCACACTTTATGTACATAACTGATCAGTCATATTCTATATTCATATTTAATACTCATTCTGTCTATATTGTATCTCATCGTCTGCATTGTCTTGTATAGTTTGTATAGTATTGTGTTATTTATGTCTGTAATGAGAGTCACAAACAGCTGGAACCAAATTCCTTGTGTGTGTCAACACACTTGGCCAATAAACCTGATTCTGATTCTATCAAGAGAATGCTTCTACAGAGAAAGTCAGATACAGACATTACCTGATCGTACAAAATAAGGATCAGACCAAAACTCTGATGGTTTTCTGCTGTTTCAGTTCATGAAACATTAACTTTTACTACTACAAGATGGTGTGAATTATGGCAGGTATACACAATGACCACAACATCTACATTTTAAAATCTACAATATAAATGCATTCTTTTCTTCCTTGGACTACATTATGAGTTTTCAGTTCAGTAAAAGCACTTGCACTTTTAAATGAACAAAAGGTATAATATGTTCCACAGAAGCTCAGATATATTTACATAAATTTCCTTTGTTAAGGATAATGTGCACCCGAGCTGACACGGATTCCACAGGTTTGTGTATTTAAAACAAAAACGACAACAAAAAAACATTTAATCCAAGTTACATCAAAACCATCAGTGTAATCTGAACACGAGTTTTAAAGGAAAGGATAAGACTCATGGAAAATCTAATAAATAGTTTAAACAGTGACCTAGAAATTCTGTGTCTAAAACATTTGTGTGACGTTTTATAATAATGACTTTTACATTAAAGCAAAGCTTAGATATTCAGTGTGATCTCACACTTTTAAACCCCACTGTATCTCTGCAGTTAATATTCTCAGAATCTGTTACTCAAAGACCTCTTTCAGCTAAAGCGTCTCAGCGGATGAGCCGAGTCATAATGAATAAGGTCAGGTTACTGTTTGTGGTGAAGTTAAAGCTTAAAGCTCACGTATTTACTTGTAAACACAACGGAGAAGGAGTGGCATGTTCTTACCTGAGACCACCATGGCCTCGTTCGGACCACAAGTGTAGAACATGTTCAGACCAGGACCTGCCCGCCCACACACACACACACACACACACACACACACACACACACACACAGTATGTTAGCTTAATGCATCACGCTGAAAGAATAAGAGGTCATATTTCACAGGGAGAGTGAAAGGTGGTAAGTCCTAATCACATGACTTTTCTCATGGTTCTTCTTCACCTCCCTCCCTCTCCATAACTCTCTCTCTCTCTCTCTCTCTCTCCTCACTTCCTCCATCCCTCTCGCTCTCTCCCTCTCCATATCTCTCTCTCTCTCCTCACTTCCTCCATCCCTCTCTCTCTCTCCCTCTCCATAACTCTCTCTCTCTCCTCACTTCCTCCATCCCTCTCTCTCTCTCCCTCTCCATAACTCTCTCTCTCTCCTCACTTCCTCCATCCCTCTCTCTCTTTCTCTCTCTCCATAACCCCCTCCCTCCCTCTCTCCATAACCCCCTCCCTCCCTCTCTCCATAACTCAGTCTCTCTCTCTCCTCACTTCCTCCATCCCTCTCTCTCTCACCCTCTCCAGAACTCGAACTCTCTCTCTCTCCTCACTTCCTCCATCCCTCTCTCTCTTTCTCTCTCTCCATAACCCCCTCCCTCTCTCCATAACTCAGTCTCTCTCTCCTCACTTCCTCCCTCCCTCTCTCTCCTCACTTCCTGTTTGTAAAGCTCCTATAGGTTGCAGTCAAAACCAGACCATAATTGTATCCGTCCATAAAACACACATAGCAGATCATTTACAGAAAAACATCCCGTAAGCTCCAAGAAATACAGAAACTCTGACTAAATGTATCCTCATTTACATCCCTAGTAATAATAATTCCTCACTAACCACTACAGTATACACACCTGTCAGTTATCCTGTCAGGATTAACCAAAAGGCCTAACAAGCTTCGCACGGAAACCATTAAAACTCCAATATTTAATGAAAGGGATCATGTTTCACTTCCACTCGTTATCCCACCTTTATTTAACGACCTTTCTTTTTGTAGTGAGGGCTATAAATACAGAACCCGAACCCATTCCTGGTCAATAAACAACAACCGGTACCGATTAGCTAGGTTAGCTAGTTAGTTAGCTAACCAACCTAGCTAGCTAGCTTAGCCTCGAGGACAACAACAAATACATTTTGTACAATTGTACAACAACAATTGTAGAAATTGTTTAGACGAAACAAAAACATATTTATCACAAAAATATTGATGTAAAATATGTATATTTTCTCTGCATAATCAACAGTGTGTCATAAACAGCTAACGCACGAGCTCATAATAATGTAAACAAACTATATTAATGTTCTTCAGCCTGGTTTAGTTTAAATAACTTTACAGTTATGGATTACTTACCGAAAGAGAAGAGCTAGACAATAATACGCACAAATATGCAAATCACGGAATGTCTGGATACACCGGAGCGTGAGCGTGTGTGTGTGTGTGTGTGTGTGTACGAGAATCACGAGAACACGACACCCACACAGCAGACAAGCTGACCACGCCCTGTGACCGGAAAAAACATGCCACGCCCACTAGCTTTATAGCTCACTGAGCCTCCTGATGGTAGACGACTTTATACAGAGCCACACAATGAAAACAGTAACAAGAAGCACAAACACAGAGTACAGTAAATAAAAATAAACCTACACAAGATCTTGTAAAACTGTAAAAGCTGAAAGTAAAAAAAATGCTTTAGTAATGAAGTCGTTTTGTAATGACAAACAAATAAAACAACAATAAATAAAAGGAAAAAAAACAGACATTAGATAGGGGAGGATTTCAGATAATGTTGGTCAGTATCAAATTAGATTAGATTAGATTAGATTAGATTAGATTAGATTAGAAACACAGGACCGAGGTCTGGAGGAAATGGCTGGGGACACGGACATAGACAGTACTCAGGATCTTCACACATATTGTGTGCCATGTCCTATGTTGCCATGTCCCATGATTTTAGTATCATTGCAGTATATATATTTTTACATTACAGCTAAGTCAAGAGCAGAATGTCAACGTGAATTAGAAACATTCTACCTGTATGAGCATATTATCATTTACAGAAACAACTTTTTATATCAATGGAGATCACTGGTTTTTATTTTTGGGGGATGGGGGAGGGAGGAAAATTAAATGCTCTACCATCTTTTCAGAATCAGAATCAGAATCAGAACCAGAATCTTTTGTTCCTATTCCCTTCTTATTTCACCTGTAAAGGTGTTTTTTTGGCATATGAAATGGTAATATGAAAATGAAATTGATGTATAAATAAAAATATAAGTTTCAAAATAATATTATTATGAGTGTAAATTATAAACGCAACACTTTTGTTTTTGCCCCCATTTTTCATGAGCTGAACTCAAAGATCTTTTTCTGTGTACACAAAAAGTACACAAAAGGTCTATTTCTCTCAAATATTGTTCACAAATCTGTCTAAATCTGTTAGTGAGCACTTCTCCTTTGCTGAGATAATCCATCCACCTCACATGTGTGGCATATCAAGATGATGATTAAACAGCATGATTATTGCACAGATGTGCCTTAGGCTGGCCACAATAAAAGGCCACTCTAAAATGTGCAGTTTTACTGTATTGGGGGTACGGGCAAGTCTGAAAACCAGTCAGTGTGACCACCATTTGCCTCACGCTTTGCAAAACATCTCTCTTGCATAGAGTTGATCAGGTTGTTGATTGTGGCCTGTGGAATAAGTTGTGCGAAGTTGCAGGAAATGTGCATGAACTGGAACACGCTGTCATATATGGCAAACAGTGTGCCTCAGGATCTCGTCTCGGTATCTCTATGCATTCAAAATGCCATCAATAAAATGCACCTGTGTTCGTTGTCCATAACATATGCCTGCCCATACCATAACCCCACCGTCACCATTGGCCACTCGATCCACACCGTTGGCATCAGCAAACTGCTCACCCACATGATGCCATACAGGCTGTCTGCCATCTGCCCTGTACAGTGAAAACCCGGGATTCATCCGTGAAGAGAACACCTCTGAAGTCAGGTCGACGAGCATTCAGATGTGCTTCCCTGAGACGATTTCTGACAGTTTGTGCAGAAATTCTTTGGTTATGCAAAGTGATTGTTGCAGCAGCTGTCTTGGTGGCTGGTCTCAGATGATCTTGGAAGTGAAGATGCTGGATGTGGAGGTCCTGGGTTGGTGTGGTTACACTTGGACTGCGGTTGTGAGGCCGGTTGGATGTACTGCAAAATTCTCTGAAACGCCTTTGGAGACAGCTTATGGTAAATGAACATTTAATTCATGGGCAACAGCTCTGATGGACATTCCTGCAAGTCAGCATGTCAGTTACACGTTCCCTCAAAACTTGTTACATCTGTGGCATTGTGCTGTGTGATAAAAAGGAGAAGTGCTCACTAACTCAGATTTAGGCAGATTTCTGAACAATATTTGAGAGAAATAGGCCTTTTGTGTACATAGAAAAAGTCTTAGATCTTTCTATATTTCAATATATATAAAAATAAAAGAAATATTAGGAAAAGTTGAAGTGCTTCTGCTTATGGGGAACACCCAAAGCAGAGTGTTATCCGAGGAGGTTATGCTCCCCAGTTGTGTGCCCAAAGCTAAACAGGCAGCAAGGCGGTGATCCCCTTCACCGCAAATGGCTTTGTGATCCAGCAAGGAAGCCACTTACTGGATCTAGAAGGACGTGGGGGATAAGAAGTTGTGGGAGAGAGACCTGAGTCTCTTTGAAACTCCGGCGACCCTACGCTTGAAGAAATTACCTCCCGGAGTGGTGACCGTTCTGATACAAATTACCACCCTGAAACTCAGATGAAACTTTTCTAATTCCCACTCTCAGAAATTACCTCTCAGAGGGCTGTGCGCTCTGATACATAATACCACTCTACACTCTGGCACAGACTATGACTGCATGCTGAGTGGAGAAACTTTGGGTTTTAATGGCATGCACAGGTTTTGCTGGACAGGTTTTGCAACGAGTTTTGTTAATTAACGGCACGTGACTGAGACACTATAAGGAAGCATGCTGATTGTCCTGGATTTGCCTGAAAGCCAGCTGTGACATTACAGTTGTTGTTGTTGTTGAATGTTCAAATGAGCCTACTAAATTTTACTACAGTGTACTAACTTTTACTAACTGTCCTAACCTACTTCATTTTATATCCAGAAACCTCATATAATCAGTTGCTCAGACCACACCTGTGTTATGCTAATCTTAGACTGTGTAACAGTTTCTTCCCACAAGCCATCAGACTTCTCAATAACTGAGCACAACATACACACACATCATCTGTATGGACTGCACAGACCTACAACAAACACACACACTGACACACCAACTGTTTACATGCTGCTTACATCCATCAAACTGTTTACATGCTGTTTTGCGCACTTTTTTGCTCTTTTGCACAAACTGTCCAACATTTCAGCCGTTTTGCACGTATTGTACAATATCTCAGTCATTTTGCACATACTGTACTATACAATATTTCAGTCATTTGCTGTTTTTGCACAATTCTATATGTTATCTCAAGGACCTGCTGCTAAGAAACTGTGTTCATTCTAGTATTACTGCACGAAATATTGTTTGAACATTCAGTATTTACATACAATATTAACACTGGTCGGCTGTATCTGTTTACTGTTTATTGTCTTTTGTGTATTGTATTTTTTGTACTTTTTGTATTGTCTTGTAACTTTTTGTCTGCACTATCTTTTGTCCTGCACTGTTTTGTCTGTCTTGTTTGTCTTGTCCTGCACTGTTTGCACCAGGTTGCACAGATGCCCTTTATGTGGCTAGGACTACTTACAAGTCCTTATCCCTGTCTTTGTTTTATGTAGCACCATGATCCTGGAGAAACATTGTCTCATTTCACTGTGTACTGCAACAGCTATATATGGTTGAAATGACAATAAAAGCTTATTGACTTGACTTGACTTGCTGTTTACATTGCTGTCTCATATCTTCAAGTCTTCAAGTCAGAACATACTGGCATGGGCGCTGCAGTCATCAAGTCTGACTTAAGGTTGTAATGCATTGTAATTATACGCAAACAGTCTAGATGAAATGATTAACAGCAGAGGCACTATCTTCACTAGTACATTAGACACTGTTGCCCCCATCCGTTTAAAGAACATTAGAGACAAAACAATTCAAAACTAATTCAATCACAGTACAAAACTATCACAATACAAAACTATTCAATCACAGTTCAGTAGTGAGGACTTTATGAGATTCTTCACTGATAAAATTGAAAGTATCAGGAACAAAATAGTTGATGTTCAACCCCTGACAGCGTCTCATGACCCAGTCTCACCTAAAGCTCTACACTCACAACTACAGTGCTTTAGAAGTACAGGAAAGAAAAAAAAAACAACTTGTTTACAAGATTCTATTCCATACTCTAGTTGTCTACTTCCAACTTCTGTACTCTAATTCCAAAGTGGACAATCCTTATTCCAAGTGGACAACTAGAGGGTTTTCCAGTTTCGAGTTACAAGTATTTGTGCTTACACTACCCTGTCCAATTTTATGTGCAGTAATCTACCGGCCGCCCAAATTAAATAAGGATTTTTTAATTGAGTTCTCAGAGTTTCTGACAGAGTTTTTAGCAAAGTTTGACAATATTCTAATCTGTGGTGATTTTAATATGCATGTTTGCTGCCCCTCTGATAAACCTGCTAATGAATTTAAGGCACTTTTCCACTCATTAGATCTGGCTCAATCCATTTCCTGTCCCACCCATTGGTTAGGTTACACTCTTGACCTTATTCTCGTGGGGTGATTGTGTCAACCTGTGAGGTCATGGATTTTCCTATCTCTGACCACTCTCTCATACGGTTTGACATTTGTGCTGTTCCACCTGCACCAACGTCTATTGCCCCCCATCGCCGTCGCATTATTACCTCATCCACAGTCGATGATTTTGTTGCTGCCTTCTCTGTTTCTGTTCTCGCCTCTACTGCTGAATTAGCATCGCCTCTTTGCCCGGACCGTTTCCTCGCCTCCTTCCATACCATCTGCTCCCAGATTATGGACTCTGTTGCGCCCTACAAGGTAAAGTCGACCAATGGTGCATTGGACCCCTGGCTCAATGATACAACTCGGGCCCTCAGGCGCCGGTGTAGACAGGCTGAGCGAAAATGGAAGAAGGACAGGCTGCAGGTGTCACTTGAGATGTTTAGAGACAGTCTTGCCACCTATCAGAGTGTTCTGAAGGAAGCAAAAGGACAGTATCTTTCTGCTCTCATCAATAGCAATAGCCACCGCCCTGGAATTTTATTCAGAGCTATCAATTCTGTTATGAATCCGGTGTCTGTCGCCTTGAATGACGTATCTGTAAACGCATGCAATGCATTCAATCAACATTTTTTGGACAAGGTTTTGTCTGTTAGGCAAACCATTACACAAGTCCCCGTTGTTGCCATGTCTACTCGTGCGGCGCAATGTGTGTTAGAGAACTTTGTTGCAGTTACTCTGGTGGACCTCAAAAAAGCTGTCCATGAGTTGAAGCCTACCACCTGCCCCCTAGATGCTGTTCCTGCCAGGATTTTGAAGGAGGCTATTGATATCATAGGACCCATCCTTGTCCCCTTCATAAACAGCTGTTTTAGGGTGGGTACTGTTCCCGCTGCTCTCAAACACGCTATTGTTAGACCGCTGCTCAAGAAACCCAACCTTGATCCCCCCATACTCTCCAACTTCCGTCCTATATCTAACCTGTCATTTCTGTCCAAGTTGATGGAGAAGCTTGTTTTCGCGCAGCATCAGTCTCACCTTCAACTGCACGGCATTGCTGATACATTTCAGTCCGGTTTCAGGTCAAGACATAGCACTGAATCAGCGCTATTGAGGGTCCATAATGACATTCTTGGAGCCCTGGATGGTAAAAGCTCTGTGGTTTTGGTGTTACTGGACCTAACCGCTGCATTTGACACCGTGGATCATGCCATCCTCATCTCTCGTCTACAACATGTTGTTGGTCTGCAGGGTGCGATGCTAAATTGGTTCTCATCATACCTCACTAACAGAACCTTTTCAGTAATGCTTAATGATTATTCTTCCTCAGTTGCTCCTCTGTCATCTGGTGTGCCTCAAGGATCTATTCTTGGTCCTACTCTGTTCTCACTCTATATGTTGCCACTTGGTCAACTCATCTCCAATCACAACGTTCAATTTCATTTCTATGCTGACGATCTCCAGATCTATCTTCCTGTGATTCTGAGTAATCGTTCTGCATTGGACCCGCTCCATAATTGCCTTCAGGATATCAAACAGTGGCTTTCCCAGACCTTCCTTCATCTGAATGAAGAAAAGACTGAGTACATCCTGTTTAGCCCAGATTCACCCAGCAGTTCTCTTAGTTTTGGTCCTCTAACACCTCAGTTTGCTCCTACCGTGCGTAACCTGGGTGTTCTCTTTGACAAGAGTATGCACTTCGATAAGCAGATCAGTGCAGTAGTGAAGGCGAGCTTTTACCAGCTAAGACTACTCAGCAAGATAAAATCATTTTTGTCTCAAGCTGACCTTGAAAAAGCTATACTGTACATGCCTTCATCAGCTCAAAGATTGACTACTGTAATGCTCTCTACACTGGACTTAACCAATCACTTCTCAATCGGCTCCAAATGGTACAAAACGCGGCAGCACGTCTTCTCTCCAGCACCTCCAGCACCTCCACACATCACCCCTGTCCTCCACTCGCTTCACTGGCTATTTGAATTTACTTTTTGATCTCACTACTCGGGGAACAGACACAGTTTCTATAGGATGAGCTGTGTGTGCATTTGTATCTATTTGATGATGAGGTCGCGAATAGCTATCAGAAGTATGATTCAATTTACTAATCAGACGGTGTGCAGCACCCTGGAGATGTTGTCTGATTTCCGCTCCAACTCTGCTGGGGTGCAGGCCATCGACACGGAATAGCCTAGGACGCTCCCAGAAAACATTCCAGTTGTCAATAAAGAGTTGTTTCTGATCACGACACCACAACTGTCAAGTCAAGTCAAGAAGCTTTTATTGTCATTCAGCTGTTGCAATACACAGTGAAATGAGACGTTTCTGCAGGACAATGGTGCTACATAAAACAAAGACAAAGCTATGGACTTAGTAAGTAATTCTTAGCCACATAAAGTGCATCTGTGCAACCTGGTGCAAACAGTGCAGGACAAGACAAACAAGACAGACAAGACAGTGCAGGACAAAAGACAGTGCAGAAAAGAAATTACAGAAAAGACAATACACAGAAGACAATAAACAGAAACAGCGCCACCAGTGTAAATACTGTATGTTCAACAATATTGCATGCAGTAATATCAGAGTGAACACAATGTCATAGCAGCAGGTCCCTGAGATAATGTTAAGTATTGTGCAAAACAGTACTGTATGTTCAACAATATTGCATGCAGTAATATCAGAGTGAACACAATGTCATAGCAGCAGGTCCCTGAGATAATGTTAAGTATTGTGCAAAACAGCAAATGACTGAAAAAGACTGAAATGTGAGACAGTATGTGCAAAGAGCAAAAAAAAGTGTGCAAAAACAGCATGTAAACAGGTTGATGGATGTGTATTGGAAGTGTGTGTATTTGGTGTAGGTCTGTGCAGTCCATAAAGTTGATAGTTCCTTTTATTTAACCAATTGAGTCGATTGTGAACCAGTTCTCATTTACAATGACGATGTGCTCAGAACAGTTCAGTTTCAGTTATTAAGGTGTCTCATGTCTTGTGGGAAAAAACTGTTTCACAGTCTGGTCGTTAGAGCCCGAATGCTTCGGTACCTTTTTCCAGACGGCAGGAGGGTGAAGAGTGTGTGTGGGGGGTGGGGTGGGGTCATCCACAATGCTGTTGGCTTTGTGGATGCAGCGTGTAGTGTAAGTGTCCATGATTGAGGGAAGAGAGACCCCTATGATCTTCTCAGCTGTCCTCACTATCCACTGCAGGGTCTTGCAATCCGAGATGGTGCAGTTCCCAAACCAGACAGTGATGCAGCTGCTCAGAATGCTCTCAATGGTCCCTCTGTAAAAAGTAGTCAGGATGGTGGGAGATGTGCCTTTTTCAGCCTTTGTAAGAAGACGCTGCTGGGCTTTCTTGGTGATAGAACTGGTGTTGAGTGACCAGGTGAAGTTCTCCGCTAGATGAACACTAAGAAATTTGGTGCTCTTGATGATCTCTACAGATGAGCCTGTTAGCTGTTAGATGTTAGCTGTTGCACCTCCTCCCTGTATGCTGGCTCGTCTTTCTTGCTGATGAGACCCACCACGGTCGTGTCATCGGCAAACTTGATAATATGGTTCGATCTGTGCTTGCTGCACAGTCGTGAGTCAGCAAGGTGAACAGCAGTGGACTGACCACGCAGCCCTGAGGGGCTCCAGTATTCAGTGTGGTGGTGCTGGAGATGCTGTTCCCGATCCGGACTGACTGAGGTCTCCTAGTCAGGAAGTCCAGGATCCAGTTGCAGAGGGAGATTTTCAGTCCCAGCAGGCTCAGCTTCCCAATCAGGTGCTGAGGGATGATTGTATTGAATGCTGAACTAAAGTCTATGAACAGCATTTGTACATAAGTGTCTTTATTGTCCAGGTGGGTGAGGGCTAAATGAAGGGCTGTGGGAATGGCATTGTTCGTGGAGCGATTTGGATGATACGCAAACTGTAATCATTCATTTAAGGCAAAACGTCTAATGAACCTCTCAATTCCTCGCTGGTACACTGGAAAGCGTCTAGACACGATGATCCTTGATGTGGGTGATGTGCAGTGTTGTAATGTAACGAAGTAAAAATACTTCGTTACTGTACTTAAGTAAAAATTTCACGTATCTGTACTTTACTTCGCTATTTAAATTTACGTCAACTTTCACTTTTACTCCACTACATTTCCTAGATAAAATGTATACTTTTACTCCATTATATTTCCAATAAGCATCTTCGTTACTCGTTACTACAAAATAAAATCAGAAGAAATGTGTGCGACTGCAATAAGGGAGGTTTGGCGAATCACTGCTCCTAGATTGCATTACGCACGTCCGCACGAATCGCTGCACGTCCGCACGCTCTATGGAGAAGCACAGACACGCGCAGCATGCACGCGCAGTCGGAGCTGGAGGCATTTATCTATAAAGGCGGCAACCAAAAGCAACCACTATTCTTATTACCAGAGTTGATAGCACAAACAAAATATTAATCCAATATCAATACTAAATAAAAATAACATTTATTGATTTGGTCTTTGTCTTGTGAATATTTATTTTATTAATGACTGCATTCATTGGACACACTGTTTGTAGAGAATGCACACATACATGAACTGATCTGATTCAAGACTAGCATCATTACATCATGCATAAAATTTTGGTGTCCACTTTTGCCATTTAATAATACCATAACTTTTGGCTTACTATGTAGTCATATAATATATAATATAAAACTCTTCTTGTTTTAAATTCTCACTGAGGGCTAAAACCCCCTAAAGATGAAACCCCAGAACCGCCCCTGCTCTTATGCCTACCGAACATCAATGAAATTTTACTTTTTACTTTTACTTCAAATACTTAAGTACATTAAATATCAGAAAATTACTTTTGATACTTAAGTACAGTAAATATAAGATACTTTAAGACTTTTACTTGAGTAATATTCTAAAAGGTGACTTTCACTTCTACCAAAGTCTTTTTCTAGTACGATACTTGTACTTTTACTCAAGTATTGCTTTCTAGTACTTTATACAACACTGGTGATGTGCTGTGAAC
This sequence comes from Tachysurus vachellii, assembly GCF_030014155.1. Classification (NCBI taxonomy): domain Eukaryota; kingdom Metazoa; phylum Chordata; class Actinopteri; order Siluriformes; family Bagridae; genus Tachysurus; species Tachysurus vachellii. The sequence continues at coordinate 24,457,753 of NC_083464.1, read as the reverse complement.
CATCTCCACCAGGGTCTTGATGTCTCTCTTCAGGATCTCCAACTGCCTCAGGCTGGTGTCGTTTATGCTGGCATGAAAGAGAACAGCTCCCAGGTACCTGTGCTGCGACACCATACAGCAGTACCACATACACGGTGGGTGATGGAGTCTCTGATGATCAACACGTTGCATTTCGTCTCGTGAAGGGGTGAAGCAGCTTCTGGTTTAGATCTCCAAGACCGGTGGCAATGGAGGGGGAGAGGTCCTCGACCCGGGCCAAGCTCACGTTTTCCACTGCTGCTGCACCCAGGGTCCGTGGTACCCTGGCGCCGGAGTGAACGACACCTGGGCCAGCCTCTTCCTGGGTGTGCTGGGCCTCGACAAAGAAATCTGCAGAGTAGAGGTGGAGGAAGTACTAGTTTTGCACAAGGAATTTACCTGAAACAGGTGAGCAAGTGATGCTAATGGGCTAACCAGCTAGAAGCGGACACTCATGAAAACATAAAAATTTGCGATATCAAAAAGCGTTTCGAGCAAGTATATTTTAAGATGCTTTTGGTGTTGTGTTCACCCTTTGTAAGAAGGAAGATGTTCAAGAAGTTCCTCCTCCTCCTGTTTAAATGATTAAAGCCTGCCGTTTCTGATAATAATCCCATGTAGTACTTAATGTACTCATCAGAAATCAGAGGCTGGCCATCACTCTGGTAGCATGGAACATGCAGGGCAGACAGACTCACTGTAGGCTTGTATATGCTCTGTGACACATGCAGACATCTTGCTCCATTCGCCTACTATCAGGCTCATTCTGTTTCCAAGACCCTGTTTAAGCTTGCTTTTGATAGTTTAACTTCGGCACGTATGCTGGTTGAGCAAGTCGCTAATGGCAATGTAACCCAGGTGGGCATTATCTTTTGGGGACAATGTGGCACAACATGCTTTGCCAGGGGAGACAAAGTCTTGGTTTCTGTAGCGAACATATGCACTTCGGACTATCTGTATACAGTAATGCCTCATTGTTTACTCAACTGTATAATGGTACTACTGAGGGATATGGCGATAATTTGTATTACCAATGGCTTAGAGACTCTGCCCAGTGGAATGACTCCGAATAATTTGTGTGTCATCTGCCACTCTCACACGGGAACCTGGACACAAACGCTGAGTTCATCATGCACTTATTAACTGTCACAAACAGTACTACAAAATAAAGGTTTGCATGAGCTCTGACACTTGATTTCTGTATTGCTTAAAGTCACACAGAGGTCAAGAAATAGGGTACCTGCCCAAAGTTGCATGTAACACTACACTGAATGTAAACTTTCCTGTGGTCCATGTACCCTGTGCCTCTGATGGTTATGATAGCTCACTGATCACAATGCGAACCCTCTTCATTATGACTCGGCACAGTGCCCATCTCAGATGTTTTCTGGTATTGTGGAGAATACACATATCAAACTCTGCCACCACAACTATGTTGAACCACAACTATGTTGAGCATATGTTGAGCTTTGGCTCCCTAAACCGCACTAGACATGATATCTCTAAGTACATACGTCACACCAACTCATTTGTCCTTCCAAGTTAGGGCCCGGATGCTAAAGTTTATGTAGATTGGAAGGGTGAAATAATAGGTGTCCCAGAGGAACATCAGGCTCAAGTGGAGTCATCTTCCCTTGCATTGCCAGTCGTCATACTGCAGGTTCAGATCCACTGTAACCTGAAATGGATAAACTATTTGTGGTATAATCAGCAAAGGTTTATTAATCACACAATAGTTGTGCTTGGTTTACTCTCCAAACAATTCCATGCTATGACTATTATGACTGTACAGAATCATTTTGTGCTAGATATGCAACATGGTCTAGAAGAAATGGAGTATGTAAATTGTTTGGAACTGAATGTTGTGCTATTGTTCCTCTACACACTGGCCCTCTTGGCTAACTGTCAATCTTGACCAAATGAAAACTAGTTACAATCAGATGGTCCATATTAATGTTGCACCCGAGCCTGAGTGGTACTACTGGCTTTTCTTGGGTGACTGGATGGCTGGCTTGATGCGTTTAGGGGTGACTCTTATCATCCTTTCTAGCATGCTGTGGTATACTTCTGCTTCATGGCCTTATTGACAATTATTGTAAAACTGTTCACTGTTGTGTCTTGTTTTAGGGTCTGTTGTTTTTCTGTCTGTTTAGTGTTCTGTGCAGGTGATGATACCCCTACCCATTGCCACCAACGCTGCAACCCTACATGTACCCTACCCTGAGGCATCCTGTTTTCGTTGCCACTGACCAATTGCAGTGTTTAGCCTGCAGAGCCATGATTGGTGAGGCATGTGCCGTGGAGTCCTTATGGTCCCCAGCTTCACTTTGTGCCCATCATCAAGGCGGTCCTACCCAATACACTCTGAGCGTTACTCATGGCACATGCTTTTGGACGACCCCGGTCCCATAGCCCACATTCTTACCTATACTAACCTGGTTTTCTTGAATAGCACATGGATTCACCATCAGTGGGAAGAGGTTTACCCTTTGGATAAGGGTTTGGCCCTGAAAGTGCATTGGTCTGCTTGGTTGGAATGAAAACCTGCACTCACACCGGCCCTTTGTAGATAAGATTGGACTAAATAAATAAACTGCACTGCTGGGGCTATTGGAATACACCCAGCCACATGCTACGCTGTCAATTTGTTCCCTCTTTTTATTATCCATTGTTTCTTAGTCATAAAATAACAAATCATTCAGACTACAGAGTTGAGTTAGTTTTGAAGTTGTATGAATATGTGGACTGATTTTGTGTTTTTTTTTTTTTTTTATAGTTCTGGGAGGTGATTAGCGATGAACATGGCATTGACCCAACAGGAACCTACCATGGAGATAGTGACCTGCAGCTGGAAAGAATCAATGTCTACTATAATGAGGCTATAGGTACAACCGTAACACACACACACACACACACACTATAATGTACACCAATGTAATGATACATGTAATGTAACAAGACATTCTGCATCGACAGTGAAGCTCTGTACGACATCTGCATCCGCACTCTAAAACTCACCACTCCCACTTATGGTGACCTGAACCACCTTGTCTCTTCTACTATCACCACATGCCTCCACCTCCTCGGGCAGCTAAATGCTGACCTGGCTGTCAACATGCCCTTCCCACGTCTGTACTTCTTTATGCCTGGTTTTGCACCTCTTACCAGGGGAAGCCATCAGTATCGTGCTTTCACCGTGCCTGAGCTCACACAGCAGGTCTTTGATGCCAAGAACATGATGGCTGCCTGTGATCCACGCCATAGCCGTTACCTGACTGTAGCCGCTATCTCCCGTGGCCGCATGTCCATGAAGGAGGTGGATGAACAGATGCGCAACGTTCAGAACAAGAACAGCAGCTACTTTGTGGAATGGATCCACAACAACATCAAGACAGCTGTGTGCGACATTCCACCACGTTGTCTCAAGATGTCTGTCACCTTCACCGGTAACAGCACAGCCATCCAGGAGCCGTTCAAGCGCATCTCTATGCAGTTCACTGCCATGTACTGATGCAAGGCCTTCTTGCACTGGTACACTGGAGAGGGCATGGACGAGATGGAGTTCACAGAGTCAGAGAGCAATATGAATTACCTGGTGTCCGAGTATCAGCAGTACCAGGATGCTACAGCTGAAGAAGAGGGTGAGTTTGAAGAGGAGGCAGAAGAGGTTGCCTAAAAAGCAGAGAAAAGTCATTGAGGGCAGGGGAGTGGGAATGGGAGCAGGATTTGGAGGGAGTAGTGTTATTTAAGGTAGAGATAAATGTAGCACAGCACATGTGGAATCAACCATAAGTGTCTTATAAGTGTCTTAAAGTTTGCACTAGACAAATGGGGACAAAACAACCAGAGAATCTTGATTAAATGTTATTGAACACAGAATAAAAACACTAGTAGTAATAGTTCCTTCATTATAAATCCAGTGTACCAGTGTCTTCACTCCATCTCTATTTAATGAAAGTAACTTTAAGTCAGAATTTGCCAGGGGTATGAATAATTTCGGGCTTGACTGTACATATCTACTTTATGGTTGGGAAACCAGTCATATTGATCTGGCTGATAAGTTCAGTGCCCCATTGGCAGAGCTGTGCAAGCTGGTTTAAATCAAATAAATATAATGAAAATATAAAAACAATAAATGTAATGAAGCCCAATTAAATGAAACTGTGATGGAGATGGGGGAAGATTTCATAATGGTGAATATGATATGAATTCTTTTTTCGTCTTTCATTTTAAGTTCTTGCTTTACTGTTTTATCATCCAGAGTAAATGTGAAAAATAAAACCCCAGAACAGATTTAAGTCTGATTCTGAAAGTGTTTAAGTATTCCTCTTAAAGTGAGTGTTGCACTACAATGGCACGACTTTGCACAACAATGCCACTGCAACATTTTAGATAGTTTAGGTCCGTATCAGAATGAATTATCTTTGATTAGGTTAGAATCACTGGACCAAGGTCTGGAGAAAATGGCTGGGGACACAGACACAGACAGACAGTACTCAGGATCTTCACACATATGTATGCCAAGTCCCATGTCGCCATGTCGCTGCTCAGTCTCTCGGATGTGTCGCGCTGGGACTCATGAGAGTTTCTCTGGACCATAGCCCTCCCAAGTACTAGACACCCCGCGCACGACGTCGGGAGTCTATTATCCGGTGGACAGTGAAAGCCGAGGCTCCATCGACGAGGAGACATGGAACGTGGGGTCGATGTTCATGGACTGTAGAGCTGCAGGGGGTATGCCACAGTATTTATATGCAGCAAGATCATGAAAGCCCCAATGTTGCCTGGTGCCAACTTCTTGGACTCTACTCACAAGGGCAGGTCTTTGTTTGCCAGCCAGTAGCTGGTGCTACAGAGCCCCAAATACCAGCACAACTAGGCACAAGAACAGTTTCATCCCAAAGGACATCTACCTAATGAACATTAAAATGTTCCAACATTACGCAATAACAATATCCTATTTGTTACCACTTCCATGCTAGTATATCCCTGCACCTCATTTATTTCTATTCTATTCTATTCTATTCTATTCTATTCTATTCTGTTCTATTCTATTCTATATTCTAGAATATTCTAACTGTACATACAACTGATTTTTTTTTTTACATTTTTTAATTTTTGTTTGTCTATTTATATTTACATATGTCTATTTTTTTATTCTCATCTTATTTTTATTGTCTGTGTGTTGTCTGTGTACTAGAAGCGTATGACACTAAAAACAAATTCCTTGTATGCGCAAGCATACTTAGCAATAAACCTATTTTTGATTCTGATTCTGATTCTGATTCTGATTCTGCCCATAGCACCCAGTGTCTCGCTGGAGTTAATCCAGGCATATAAAGCCTTTGAAAAAAGCTACACGGTTACATCTGAGAAAACAAGCACGTTATACCAAGTGTTAATCATGAGGGAGATTGTTCATATCCAGGCCGGCCAGTGCGGTAACCAGATTGGTGCCAAGGTAAGAATAGATAAAAGAAAAAAAAAAAAAAATTATATATAGATGTAATGAGGTGTACTGCAGTTTTGGAGATGCAACAATGAAAAGCTCCAGACTCCAGATTAAAACCAAGTACAAGTTATCAATAATAAAGTGCACTACACTATATGTAATTTCACACACTTCACAAATATGTAATATACTCCACAAAGAGGAGTATACTAGCAGTGCAGTGTATGTATTGACTCAAATGTAAATTTCCAGAAACTTTCCACGGGAACTTAATCTGGGGAATTTTGGAAATATTCCAAATTGGAAACTTTATGGGAAATTTACGGGAATTTATGGGAATTTACAGGAATTTATGGGAATTATTTGGAAATATAGAGAAATTTATATAAACTATATCATATACAAACATAAATAAACATTTTGTTTGGTCATAAGCAGACATGCATGCAAGGTAATACAAATTTTAAAAATGACGTATTGACTGATTTAATTGTAAGTAGAACTTTAATTGATTCTTTCATTGAGTAACACAAAAGCATAACATCACAGCTTGAGCTAGCTACATGATAGCTAGCCTCATAAATTTTCAATGAAATAGTGCTAGTTTAAATTTAGATATCTGATTTACTGGCTAGCTAGCTACTGTATAAACACATTTTGGTATTTGCTAGTTAAACTATAATACCATAGATCAAATATATTTATCCAAGTTTTATAATCAAAACTTACTTGACTCGAATGCAGCAAGTGTCTCTTCCGTGGTAGTCAAGGCCTGGACAATGGAGGGGAATCCCCCCGTAAGTGATATATGCAGGATTTTTTTTTTTATTTCAGGTGGAGTGAGTGTGTGGGGGACGGTAGTTATTAAGTTTAGGTACTGGGTACAATTAAGAATGTAGAATAAGGTAATGCAGAATAAGGCATTAATATGCGCTTAATAAGTACTAATAAATAGCAAATATTCTATTAAGATTCATGCTAATAAGCAACAAGTTAAATGACCCTAAAATAAAGTGTTACTGTGCATGTTATGGAAGAATGCAAGTACATGCAGGGGGCCACTGTACATGCAATGGCCCTCCAGTAAGCAGTGTGCTGTGTGCAAGTGACCGAGGAAAGCAGGGTACAAATTCAACTTAAATTGCATTAAATCTTGTTGTTTTAAACAAAATTATGCTGCAAGATTTTTTTTAACTACATTTAAGTTCCCTATTATAGGCAACTCTGCATTTTTTTTAAAAGTCTCAGTTTATTTCCATATATTCCTGTTAATTCCCATGGAAAGTTTCCAGCCTTGAAAATTCCCAGAATTTTGCAACCTTAGTCAATACATAAACTGCACCGCTGTCAATTTGCTCCCTCTTTTTATTACGCCTTGTTTCCCAGTCATTAAATAACAAGTAGTTTAAACTGCAATGATGAGATGAGTTAGTTTTGAAATTGTATAAATATGTGGACTGATTTGAGGGTTTTTTGTTTTGCTTTTTTAGTTCTGGGAGGTGATTAGTGATGAACATGGCATTGACCCGACAGGCTCCTACCACGGAGATAGTGACCTGCAGCTGGAAAGAATCAGTGTCTACTATAATGAGGCTACAGGTACAACTGTAAAACACACACACACACACACACACAGTAATGTAGGTCAGAGGTTTTTCTCAGCACATGCATATTAAATTTATATTTATTATACACTAATGCAATGATACAGATATCATTATTAAATGTTTTATATAAATTATCTGTATGTGTATTGAACTGCTGTTCTCTCTCTCTCTCTCTCTCTCTCTTTCAATGGAGGAGCTAAATATGTACCCCGAGCTATTCTAGTTGACCTGGAGCCTGGCACCATGGACTCAGTCCGCTCTGGACCCTTCGGCCAAATCTTCAGGCCCGACAACTTTGTGTTTGGTGAGTCATTAGTAGAAGAGATTTAGGAATTGATTTACTCTTGTATAGTGTATTGTTGTTTATATTTTCTATCACAAGGTATTCTATATACCTGCCTGTCAATCACAGATTCTCACTCATGACATGTGTTTACGAAAGTATCATTGATATTCACTGAATATTTTAATGATATTTACAGATATTTACACTTACTTCTTTTTTTGTTTCCAGGTCGGAGTGGTGCTGGTAATAACTGGGCTAAAGGCCACTACACAGAGGGAGCAGAGCTGGTGGATTCTGTCCTGGACGTTGTGAGAAAGGAGTCTGAGAGCTGCGATTGCCTCCAGGGCTTCCAGCTCACCCACTCGCTGGGTGGTGGCACCGGATCCGGTATGGGCACACTGCTCATCAGCAAGATTCGTGAGGAGTATCCTGACCGTATCATGAACACCTTCAGCGTGGTGCCTTCTCCTAAAGTGTCTGACACAGTGGTGGAGCCCTACAATGCCACACTGTCTGTTCATCAGCTGGTGGAGAACACAGACGAAACATTCTGCATCGACAATGAAGCTCTGTACGACATCTGCATCCGCACACTGAAACTCACCACTCCCACTTATGGCGACCTGAACCACCTCGTCTCTTCTACCATGAGTGGTGTCACAACATGCCTCCGCTTCCCTGGTCAGCTCAATGCTGACCTTCGCAAGCTGGCTGTCAACATGGTGCCCTTCCCACGTCTGCACTTCTTCATTACTGGTTTTGCACCTCTTACCAGCAGGGGAAGCCAGCAGTATCGTGCTCTCACCGTGCCCGAGCTCACACAGCAGGTCTTTGATGCCAAAAACATGATGGCTGCCTGTGATCCACGCCACGGTCGTTACCTGACTGCAGCCACTGTCTTCCGTGGCCGCATGTCCATGAAGGAGGTGGATGAACAGATCCTCAATGTTCAGAACAAGAACAGCAGCTACTTTGTGGAATGGATCCCCAACAATGTCAAGACAGCTGTGTGTGACATCCCACCACGTGGTCTCAAGATGTCTGTCACCTTCATCGGTAACAGCACAGCCATCCAGGAGCTGTTCAAGCGCATCTCTGAGCAATTCACTGCCATGTTCCGACGCAAGGCCTTCTTGCACTGGTACACTGGAGAGGGCATGGACGAGATGGAGTTCACCGAGGCTGAGAGCAATATGAATGACCTGGTGTCCGAGTACCAGCAGTACCAGGATGCTACTGCTGAGGAAGAGGGCGAGATTGAAGAGGAGGCAGAAGAGGTCGCCTAAGAAGCAGAGAAAATTCATTGAGGGCAGGGGAGTGGGAATAGGAGCAGGATATGGAGGAAGTAGTGTTATTTAAGGTGGAGATAAATGTAGCACAGCACATGCGGAATCAACCGTAAATGTCTCCGCCCGATGGGCAGAGCTGTTTAAACCAAATGAATATAATGAAAATATAACATAAACTAAAAATATAATGAAGTCCAATAAAATTAAGCTGTGATGGAGATGGGGAGGGTTCATGTGGTAGCCTAGTGGTTAAGGTGTTGGGCTACCAATCGGAAGGTTGTGAGTTCGATCCCTGGTCCACCAAGCTTCCACTGTTAGGCCCCTGAGCAAGGCCCTTAACCCTTAATTGCTTAGTTGTATAAAAAAATGAAATAATAAAAATCTCTCTGGATAAGGGCATCTGCCAAATGATGTAAATGTTCATACCCATTATTTACTTTCTTTTTTTCATCTCTAAAGCTCTTGCTTTACAGCCAGAGGAAAAATAAAAACCAAGAACAAATTTTAGTCTGATTCTAAAATGATTCCGATTCTACCGTGTTTGTGTATTCCTTCTAAAGTGAGTGTTGCACTACAATGGGACGACTTTGCACAATGATGCCGTTTCAACATTTCAGATAGTGTTGGTCCGTATAATTTTGAATTATCTTAGATTAGATTAGAATCACAGGACCAAGGTTTGGAGGAAATAGCTGGGGACACAGACAAACTCCGGATCTTCACACATATGTGTGCTGTGTCCCATGTTGCCATGTTTTTAATATTGCAGTATATTTTTTTTACATAACAGCCAATTCAACAAATCATGCAAAGAGCATGTTAAAAGCATTTATGTGACATTCATAACAATGTAACAATGTAAAACTTACAATGTACACCTTTCCTTGCTAATAAATGAGCAAAAATTGCTTATTAATGAGGCTAAATCTGTTGAATGAATTTAGGTATCCATCTTATGTAAATGATACTCATCCATTAAACTAACAAAATCAGCTTTGTACTCAATGTGTGAGAATTTTACATCACATAACTATTCTTTAGTATTTAATTACAAAAAGACTAACTAGAATACAGCAATAGATGGACAATAAACAAAGATACTGTACCGAGTAAAGATAATCTTTTGTTGTTACGGGGAGACCTCAGTTCCACTAGGAGCAGGGGGTGCCAGGTCAGGCCAACTATCCTAGAGGATGGTGGAAACAGACAGGTGTCTGTGGCAGATAGAGAAAGCGTGTGGCTGGACAAGGAGTGAAGAAAAGGATATCAGAATCAGAATTAGAATCAGGTTTATTGGCCAAGTGTGTTGACACACACAAAGAATTTAGTTCCAGCTGTTTGTGACTCTCAAAAGTACAAACATAAATAACACTATACTATACAAGACAGAATACAGACTATACAAGACAATGCAGATGTGATACAATAGACATTATGAGTATTAAGTATGAATACAGTTCACAGTACTTCACAGTATGAATACAGTTCACAGTAGTTCACAGTACTAATGTTAACCAGATTTGAATAATGTATTAGTAAATGTTCAAATTAACATTAACAAAGATAAATAAATCCTTTATAAGTGCAGTTCATTATTAGTTTATATTAACTAACATAGTAAACTAATGTTAACTAATAACATTTAGCTTGCTCTAGATTCCGGGAGATTTTAACTAATTTGCGGGCATCAGGGAGCCGCTATCAATATGCAGAACTTCCAGGAGACTTTGGATGTCTTTGTATATATATATATATATATATATATATATATATATATATATATGCAATATATATATATATATATACATATATATATATATATATATATGCAATATATATATATATATATACATATATATATATATATATATATATGCAAATAAAAGTAATAATAGGGAAAGGTGGAGTGCTTATGTGGAACATCCAAACCAGGGTTTGAACCGAGGCAGGTGCCCGAAGCTCTACTGGTATGTCAAACGAACCCGGAACAGTCTACCTGAGAAATGCACAGAAGCAGGTGGGAAAATCACAAAACTAAACTGGCAGCGAGGTGGGTCCACTACCACTTGGATCACATTTTCCCCTGGACTTTAACACAGGGGAAGCTCCCAGGGAATAAATGTGATCCAAGTGGTAGTGGACCAGCTTTCTAAGGTGTGCAAATTCTTCCTACTGCCCAAACTCCCCTCAGCCAAGAAGCTAGCAGATCTCTTATTACACAATGTCGGTGTAACAGATCTCAGATCAAGACCCCCATTTCACTAGTTGGTTTTAAAAGGCTTTTTGCCGCCTAATAGGTGCCACTGCCAGTCTCCCATCAGGCTACCACTCTGAGTCAAACAGTCAGACAGAGAGGATAAACCAGGACTTGGAAGCTCTACTGGTATGCCAAGCGAACCTGGAACAGTCTATTGGGGAAATGCACAGAAGCAGGTGGGAAAATCACTAAAATAAACTGGCAGCGAGGCGGGGATCCCGCTTGGTGCATATGGCTTTGTCCCCTGACGTTTCTGCGCATGATGCTTGGTCTTTTTGAAAGAACCTAACCAGGGTCCCATGAGCATTCCTCTGGACCATAGCCCTCCCAATCAACCAAGTACAGGAATGTGGTAGCCTAGTGGTTAAGGTGTTGGGCTACCAATCGGAAGGTTGTGAGTTCGATTCCTACGTCCAGCAAAACTGCCACTGCTGGGCCCCTGAGCAAGGCTCAGTTGCTCAGTTGTATAAAAATGAGATAAAATGTATGGCGCTCTGGATAAGGGCGTCTGCTAAATGCTGTAAATGTACTGGCCACCCCTCCCATGACGTTGGGAGTCTAAAATTGGGGGGACAGTCGACAAGACGGGAGGGGGTGTGGTCTGGTCATTAGGAGGCACTAGGGGCTGCAAAGGACTGCTCGGCAAACAATGGGGGAATAGCCGAACTGGCATGCCCAGGGCAGAGTGCCAAAGGGTGTTATGGGTGTACTTAACAGCTGTCTGACCCATGTTGCCGGATTAGAGGCAGCCAGGCAACAGAGGAAGAGAACCATGAGAGACTGGCAGCAAAAGGCCTTCCAAAACCCACTAGCGAATTGTGGGTCTCGATCCGAGACAAAATCTGGTGAAGCTGTTTCTTCATACGATGCGGTATAAAAAGAGTTCTGCTAGCTTCTTGGCTGAGAGGAGTTTGGGCAGTGGGACGAATTTGTACACCTTAGACAGCCGGTCCACTAACACTTGGATCACATGGACTTTAACATGCAGGCCGGTGTTAAAGTCCAGGGAAAAATGTGGCGGGATGGTATAGGTAAGGTTCGGAGCAAGCTCTGTGGACACATCTGGGGCTCTTTGTCTCGGGCACACGTCTGGTAGGCAGCCACGAAAGCCCAGATGTCTCATTCCATAGTGGGCCACCAGAATCTGCGCCGCAGGGTACCCAGGGTTCTCACAACTCCTGGGTGCCCAGCAAAAGTGAAATCTGGGTGCACACAATCTGTAATTTCTTACAACTTTCACTATGAACTGGGCCTCTTGATCAAGCCTCCTGTGCCACAGCGGTCCATACAGACTTTCTCTGAGGCTTCTTGGTCAGGCGCAAAGTGGGCTGTCCAAGGTACTAAAATTGCGCACAAAGCGCAGGAAGAAATTGGTTAAGCCAAAAAAGCGTTAGCCTGCATAGACTGAAGAGGGCTGAGGCCATTCCTTGATGGCCTTGGTCATGCTCTGGCCATCCCGAGAAACCATGAAACCCAGGAAAGAGGAGGTGCTCACGTGAAATTGTGGTTTTTCGAATTTCATGTAGAGGCCTTTCTGGAGGAGAAGCTGCAAGACCCATAAGACATGATCTTTTAATGAATTGCTAAAGATGACAATGTTGTCCAGGTACACAAACGCATAGTGGTTCAGGGTCTCCCTGAGGGCCTTGTTAATGAGGCGTTGGAAAACTGCCGGGGCATTCATTAGGCCAAGGGGTATCAACAGATATTCATAATGCCCTGAAGACATGATGAAGGCAGTCTTCCACTCACCCACTGCCCTGATGCAGATCAGGTTGTACGCACTGCGAAGGTTGAGTTTGGAAAAGACTCTGGCCTGTTGCAGGCAGTCAAAAGCTGAGTTCATCAGAGGAAGGGGTGGCAGTCCTTTACAATTACCGCGTTTAATCCCCGTTAATCAATGCAGGGGTACAGGCTTCCATCCTTCTTCTTGACAAAGAACAAGCCTGCCCTTGCCGGCGGCGTGGACAGGCAGATATGGCCCAAGGACAGGGCCTCTTGGATATATTGATCCATTGCTTTATGTTCTGGTCGGGAAAGGGAAAATAGCCTGCCCCTGGTGGGAGATGCGCCTGGGAGCAGGTTAATAACGCAGTCAAAGGACCAATGAGGTGGCAGTGCCTAGGCCTTCTGCTTCGAGAAGACCTCGGAAGTCTCAGTAGTCCTCTGGGATGCCTGCTAGGTCAGCAGGCCCTGGTGGTAATGACCCTCTGAGGCAGCTCTGGGTCACTGAGAGCCCCAGACCTCAACTGATTTTATGCCCAGTCTATATATATATATATATATTCGCCTCAGTGGTGACAGATGCTCCATGTGATGGCCAATGCGTAGGGTGAGCATGTCTGTCTGCATTGGTATTGCATTGGTGAGCATGTCTGCCAGCGGGTGCCCATCAAAGGCATGAAACGGTAGGGGTTGCGATAGTGCCTTCAAGCGGACCTTCAAGCTGCGGGCCAAGATCTCAGCTTTAAATACAATTTCCTGGCGCCCCCCAGTCGGCAAAGGCCCAGAGGGTTACCTTCTCAGTTGCTGCTTGGTTTGAGCCTCCAGGTCCTTAGGATTACTCCTCCTTTAGCTCCTCAGAGAGGCCCTGTGCATAGGTCTCCTGGAGGGCCTGATCGTTCCAGCCTGAACCAGGGTACGGTGCATGAGGAGCTGGAATGATGTTAGGGCGCTCGTCCCAGAGGGGTGGTCAAATGTGCTTTGCATTGTCCGGTGCCAGGAGGTTGGCCTGAGGGAGTTGTCCAGGGTGTCACCTACAGCTGGGGCTCCCTGGGGCTGCAGCAGGGCCTGGATCTGCCCTAGTCATTCAGAGATTTGCTTAACCTCAGAGAACAGTGCAGCTAGGGTCTGCTCATGCTTGCCGAGTGCTGTGGTCTGCCCAGCCATAACCTGCAATATGCGCTCCAGACTTGCTGGCTGACGGTCTGGGGTGGATATACTGTTACGGGGGAATGGTGAAAGGATATATATATATATTGTGTTTACTTTTGTTATCTTTGACTAATATTTAAATTTGTTTGGTGATCTGAAATATTAATATTTGACAAATGTGCAAAATATTTGACAAATGTGTAAAAAGCCATAAATTCAGGAAGGGGGCCAACACTTTTTTACAACACTGTAAATAAACTATAAATGGCAAAATAATATAATTATGAGTGTGTATATATACCACCCAAACAGGGCTCAATCCAAAGAGTCATATGCCTGAAGTGCTACCACTACACCAAGCAAACCCAGATGAATTGATTGGGGAAATGCACAGAAGCAGGTGGAAAAATTGCTCTGGCAAACTAAACCTGCGGCGAGGCGGGGATTCCGTTGACCTCGAATGGCTTTATGACTGGGCGAGGAAGCCACTTGCTGGATATAAAATTACATGGCGGTTAAGGAGTTACAGGAGAGAGACCTGAGTCTCCGCGAAACTCCGGCGACTGAAATTAACTCTCAGAGCAGCATGTGCTCTGATAAGCAAGCATAGAGAAATTGTGTTCTGCCTCAATGATTACCAGCCTACTGCATTCACCCCTGCCATACTTAATACATCAAAATTTTAGTTTTGCAATACATCAAGATCTGGCTTCACACCACACTGGACCAATACCTGTAAAACTGCTGTCCCAAATTTGTCCCCCTGCATTGGTATCCTGAAGTGTCTGACTGGGAGATCCCAGTAACACCATCTCCAGCACCACCATACTGAAAACCAGTACCCCCTAGGGCTGTGTTCTCAGTCTACTGCTGTTTACATTGCTGACTCGTGGCTGTGCTGAAAAAGTACAATCACATCATCAAGTTTGCTGATGATATTACAGATGCAGTGAAGTTGGAGCAGAAATTAATCTCTCATTGTCACTAAAACCAAAGATATGTTTGCTGAAATCAGGAGGACTTATGTGGACCCTTCATCACTGCACATATATGGAACATCTGGAGAGTTAAAAGCTTAAGGTTTCTTGGTATTCAAATCTCAGAAGACCTCTCCTGGACCTATATATCCAAGAAATCCCACATGCATCTCTACTTCCTGCAGAGGTTGAAAAAAGCTTCACCTCCCTTCCCATCTTCACCACCTTCAGCAAGGAGACTATAGAGAGCACCTTGACCAGCTGTCTAACCGCTTAGTGTGGAAACTGAAGAGTTGAGAAAATCAAGTGAGAAGGTTCTCTCTACTCAACATCAGGCCTCTTACCACCACCATTGTGGGCGACGCCCTACCTCACCTCTTATGGACTTTTTACCCTTCTTGCATCTGGAAGAAGTTACAGGAGCATCACTGCTTCTTCCTTGAAGCAGTCTAAATATTGAACACACTGCTGTCTTTCAACACTCACCTGTATTAGTCAGAAACATAATCCAGTACTTTTCCTGCTATTTTCTAACAATATTAATTCTACAATATGCAATAATTGTAATAGATTGTTTTTTCACCCAACACTGTTCTGGGTATTTATTGATTCTGTTTGCATTTATTTCACAGTCTGTTGTATCTGCTCTTTGTGTAGTTCCTATGTACTGTGCTGGTGTATTGTTTATTCTCCATATTCCTGGAGAAACAACATTTCACCACAAAGTAAACAAGTTTTATATATATCGATGAACGATAATAACCGCTGAAAGGATTATTAATGTTCCCCTGCCCACCGTTCAAAAACTGTACATATCCAGAGTGAGGAAAAGTTCTCAGAAAATCACTCTGGCCGACGCTACAGAGCCCCAAATACCAGCACAACCACAACAGATCACCTATAGCCCAACTGTGCATACAATTTATTTATTTATTTGTATTTATTTTTCAATTTATTTAATTGTTTTTTTGTAAATCCATTTATATTTACATATGAGTATTGTTTTTTTTTTCCTATTCTCATCTCATTTTTATTGTCTGTTTTGTTGTTGTCTCTGTGTACTGGAAGTGTATGACACTAAAACAAATTTTAATCGATTCTGATTTTGATACTGATAATAATAAGCCAATCGAATTGATCTTTGCCGCGTTTGCCTCTTTCAAACCAATCATATGACGAGTAGGCGGGACGTTGATTTGGTCCCGCCCATAGCGCACCCAGTGTCTCGCTGGAGTTAATCCAGGCATATAAAGCCTTTGTCAAAGCCACGCTGTTACATCCGAGAGAACAAGCCCGTTATACCAAGCGTTAATCATGAGGGAGATTGTTCATATCCAAGCCGGCCAGTGCGGTAACCAGATCGGTGCCAAGGTAAGAATAGCTAAAAAAAAAAAAAAATTTTTTTGTATATGTAATGAGGTGAACTGCAGCTTTTGGAGATGTAACAATGAAAAGCTCCAGAATAACAGAGGAATGTCCTTCCAGCCTCATAGCACATTCAAAACATATTTATTTATTTCCATATGTATAATAAAACATGCATAGTTATATATTTATATAGTATGTGTGTGTTTTTCAAGAGTGTGATGAATGTGAATTGCTTTACCCTATGCAGCTCTATCTCATTTGCATGAGTGTTTTATCATCAAAAGAATATTATCACTGAAAATAGAAAAAAAAACATTTCAAAAATATTACTATTTTTCTACTATTGTTAAACCCATATTGTGTATAATTTATTTAATTCGTGAATTTTATTATTGTGAACATGGAAACAATTCTGCAACACCAAACCAAATGGCTCATTATGGTATTTTCTTTCGATGCCCACGTCCCAGAAAAATAAAAATAAAACATTCCTGGATAGTAAGCTCTGTGAATATAAAATGGAATGATGGTAGGGTACACCTAGGGTTGGTAGGGTGTAGTAAAGGATGGGTGTGAAAGCATCTGAGCCATCTTTATCTTCTTCTGTTGCCGGGCGTCACCCGTCCCTTTAAACAGCTGTCACACTGACCAGTACTCTATATTAATACCTAATAAACAGCATATTTACAAATATCTTATTTTTTCTTTTATTGGAAGCCTATATACGCCTGCTGGAGTTGACACAATAGCCTATTTTACTCCAAATGTAGATATTTCAGTGGAAGCTGTTGCTCTTCGTTCAGAGAATAAAGGGTGGGGCGAGAGAATCATGGACAAAGAAAATAGTTCTCAGCCTAGAAAGCTCATCACAGCTCAGAGATGAAGGCTTTTACTTGTAATTTGTGTCTAACTGGACTTGTTCGAACTTTAGAGGAGCACATAAATGCTTTATATTTTGCTGTGAACAAAGAGATGGAGTCGATGGAGGAAATCTCTGCCATGATGAGCTGCAGGCTAAGGAATTTTTCTGCTGCTACATTTGTGTAAAGAGAGAAATGTGTTCTAATTTTATGCCAATGTTAGGAACATTTGTATGCTATTTAATATGCTATTAATGCATTATTTATTCTATTATCAGACTTGTTCCACTTTTATCGGCAAAGGCAGGGCATCATGACTGAAAATTCCTTGATTTGTTTAAAAAAAAAAGTCAGTCACATTTGTCTAAGATATTCAATAGGCTTGGTCAACCCAATTTCTTTAAGATAATGGCCCCGGTGTCTTCCCTGCATTGGTGGGCGTGGATGTGCTTCAGTCATTGTGTGTGTGTGTGTGTGTGTGTGTGTGTGTGTGTGTGTGTGTGTGTGTGTGCGTGTGTGTGTTTGGTGGGGAGGGGCGAACTCCAGCAGATGGAAGACGTGGCTCTAGCAATGGGGTCTCCAGCTGCTCAGAGACTTAGGGTGAATAGCAAGTGGGTAAATCACGGTTTGTCCCTGCCTGTTTAATAATGCGGTCTAACCCGAGCATAGCAGCGGCTACAGCACAGAAATGTGGGAATATCCTGACATTAAAGAGCAGTTATTGATTTTTCACTGACTGGCATATACAGTGACTGAGCAAGATAGGTTTGATTTGTGCGTCTGCCTCTGTGGTTTGACAGAGTAATGAGAGGGAGGTCTTGGCTTGCACTTTGTGCAGCAGTTCTCCTACACAATGACCTCATTCTTTCAAGGCAATTTTGCCACATATATCTCAATGTCTGTCTTAACAGCCTTCTCATTTTATTCCCAACACTTTTAATATTTCAAATGGAGGCAATTTCAGTGATTCAGTAGATGCTTGAACATCAGTCTGCACTGTTTATAATTCAGATTAAAACCAAGTACACATTAGCAATAATAAAGTACACTTCCCAAATGTAATATACTCTACACAGAGCAGTCATTTCAGACACACAGAAATTGTATTTGATTCAATAAGTAATTAAATTTGAGTCAATACATGAACTGCACTGCTGGGGCTTTCGGAATTCACCTGTCAATTTGTTCAATCTTTTTAATACTGTGTGTATCCCAGTCATAAATATAACAAGTCATTTAAACTGCAATGATGAGATGAGTTAGTTTTGAAATTGTATAAAGATTTGTGTGTTTTATTTATTTTTCTTTTTTAGTTCTGGGAGGTGATTAGCGATGAACATGGCATTGACCCAACAGGAACCTACCATGGGGATAGTGACCTGCAGCTGGACAGAATCAGTGTCTACTATAATGAGGCTACAGGTACAACTGTAAAATAACACTCACACACACACACACACACACACACACACACACACACACACACACACAGTAATGTAGGTCAGAGGCAAACTCAGCACATGCATGATAAATTAATATTTATTATAAAAACCAATGCAATGATACAGAAATCATTATTAGATGTTTTATATAAGTTAGGTGTATTAAACTGATGTTCTCTCTCTTTCTCTCTCTCTCTCTCTCTCTCTCTCTCTCTCTCTATCTCTTTTTCAATGGAGGAGCTAAATATGTACCCCGAGCCATTCTAGTTGACCTGGAGCCTGGCACCATGGACTCAGTCCGCTCTGGACCCTTCGGACAAATCTTCAGGCCCGACAACTTTGTGTTTGGTGAGTCCTCAGGAAAAGAGATTTAGGAATTGATTTACTCTTTTGTAATTTTGAATAATCTAAGAAAATAGATTTTAGACATACAGGTATTTAGGTGTATCTTGTATTGTTTATATCTTCTATCAAAAGGTATTCCATATACCTGCCTGTCAATCACAGCTTCTTACTTATAACAGAAATGGGTTTATGAAAAAATCGTTGATATTCACTGAATATTTTAATGATGATTATGGATATTTATGTTTACTCCTTTTTTTGGTTCCAGGTCAGAGTGGTGCTGGTAATAACTGGGCTAAAGGCCACTACACAGAGGGAGCAGAGCTGGTGGATTCTGTCCTGGACGTTGTGCGAAAGGAGTCTGAGAGCTGCGATTGCCTCCAGGGCTTCCAGCTCACCCACTCGCTGGGTGGTGGCACCGGATCCGGTATGGGCACGCTGCTCATCAGCAAGATTCGTGAGGAGTATCCTGACCGTATCATGAACACCTTCAGCGTGGTGCCTTCTCCTAAAGTGTCTGACACAGTGGTGGAGCCCTACAATGCCACACTGTCTGTTCATCAGCTGGTGGAGAACACAGACGAGACATACTGCATCGACAATGAAGCTCTATACGACATCTGCTTCCGCACTCTAAAACTCACCACTCCCACTTATGGCGACCTGAACCACCTCGTCTCTGCCACCATGAGTGGTGTCACCACATGCCTCCGCTTCCCTGGTCAGCTCAATGCTGACCTGCGCAAGCTGGCTGTCAACATGGTGCCCTTCCCACGTCTGCACTTCTTCATGCCTGGTTTTGCACCTCTTACCAGCAGGGGAAGCCAGCAGTATCGTGCTCTCACCGTGCCCGAGCTCACACAGCAGGTCTTTGATGCTAAGAACATGATGGCTGCCTGTGATCCACGCCACGGTCGTTACCTGACCGTAGCCGCTGTCTTCCGTGGCCGCATGTCCATGAAGGAGGTGGATGAACAGATGCTCAACGTTCAGAACAAGAACAGCAGCTACTTTGTTGAATGGATCCCCAACAATGTCAAGACAGCCGTGTGCGACATCCCACCACGCGGTCTCAAGATGGCTGTCACCTTCATCGGTAACAGCACAGCCATCCAGGAGCTGTTCAAACGCATCTCTGAGCAATTCACTGCCATGTTCCGACGCAAGGCCTTCTTGCACTGGTACACTGGAGAGGGCATGGATGAGATGGAGTTCACCGAGGCCGAGAGCAATATGAATGACCTGGTGTCCGAGTACCAGCAGTACCAGGATGCTACCGCTGAAGAAGAGGGCGAGTTTGAAGAGGAGGCTGATGACGTCGCCTAAGAAGCAGAGGGCAGGGGTGTGGGAATGGGAGCAGAATTTGGAGGGAGTAGTGTTAGATTAAGGGGGAGATAAATGTAGCACAGCACATGCGGAATCAACCGTAAGTGTCTTGAAGTTAAAGTTAGCACTAGACAAATGGGGCCAAAACAACCAGAGAAGTCTTGAACAAATGTTCTTGAGCACATAATAAAAACACTAGTAGTAATAGTTCCTTCATTATAAATCCAGTGTACCAGGGTCTTCACTCCGTCTCTATTCACAGCAGAAAAGGTATGATGTGGCCTATTTTTGTAAACCAGATTAAGTTTAGTCTGACACTCGAAACTGGCACTGAGGCTACAGATATGTAATACATACATATCTACTGTATGTTTCGGAAACCAGTCATATTGATCTGGCTGATAAGTTCAGTGTCCCATGGACAGAGCTGTGCAAGCTGGTTTAAACCAAATAAATATAAGGAAAATATAAGGAAAAACATAAATATAACGAAACCCAATTAAATAAAGCTGTGATGGAGATGGGGGAAGATTCACTATCGGTGATATGATTTAGACCCACCATTTACTTTCTTTACTTTTCCCTTACATTTACTTTTTTTCGTCTTTCATTTTAAGTTCTTGCTTTACTGTTTAAACAGCTAGAGGAAATGTGAAAAACAAAACCCCAGAACAGATTTAAGTCTGATTCTAAAAGTGTTTGTGTATTCCTCCTAAAGTAAGTGTTGCACTACAATGGGACGACTTTGCACAATGATGCCACTTCAACATGTCCGCGTTCACAGTATTCAGTCAAATGGTTTACAAAAGAGTCACAGGGTTTAAGGAAAGACTGCAAGAAAAATCACAAGTGTGGGAACAAGGGTAAGATTCAAATCGAAAGCGTCATTCAGTCTTCCTGCCTGGACGCCAACCAACGTCTGCAGAGGGAAAGTCTGGATGGCATCAGTGAAACAGGAATGTAGAACAGATCGAGTGAGAAAACTTGAACTTCACAAAAAGATTTTAGAAGGTTAAATAAGAAGGCACTAGAATTTTATCATGAATCTATAGAATGTGTCCTGGATCTGAGCCCAAAGCTTTTTAAACTTGTTTTAATCATGTTTAGTTTCTTCTTCATTGTGAAGTGTTAAGAATGTCCCTTACATTTTATATTTCAATTTCCTAATGGAAGGACCTGAGCCTCTGGTGGAAAAAGACAATAAAATAAACATGAAACATTGTGGACTTTTGACTGATTCTTTCACATATATCACATTAAGACAAATCCAACGCAAAACAACAGGTTATAGGTTTAACTTTAAAATTATAACAGAAAATTTATATCTATATTCTACTGTATTACCAATAAAGAAAAGGTGTAAACAAAGCAGAAAATTCACAATGATTAAAACAAAAAAAAAACTGCAAATTAGCCAGATTTACTTGCCTCTGGACAGATACTGGTTCATTTATAAAGTAGGACACTCCTAAACTGCGGCTAGTAAGATTTACAACATTCTGTTTCACTTTAATAGGCCTGGATCTAATACAAAACAGCTTGAATTAGGCCACAATAACTCTAGGAATCTGCAAACTGTGGGCTTTTTTTTAGACTTGTCTTTGGAACCTGTCTTTAGTTGATAGACAGAACAAATATGGTCCTCTCCGAAACTGACTAAGAATTAATAATAAATATTCTAACATAATAATGGTGGGTTGTGATGTCCATCACTGATTACACGATCACAGCAAAGAAATAGGTCTAACAGCATGTACGCTCAAATGACAGTGAACTTTGATTTAAAGCGTGATGGAATATAACATCAGCATCTAAACATAAATACAATTATAAATATAGCTGCAAGCAGCGATACCGGGGTCAAGCCGATCAGATGCGCTCAGAACATGTCGCTGATGAACCATACCAAGTTTCGTAGCTATATGGCATTGTATTGGTAAAATACTGAACTTGACGTGAAAATTCAAAATGTGTGTGTGTAAGTGTGTGTAGGTGTGTGTGTGTAAGTGAGTGTGTGTAAGTGTGAGTGTGTGTGTGAGTGTGTGTGTAAGTGTGAGTGTGTGAGTGTGTGTAAGTGTGTAAGTGTGTGTGTAAGTGTGAGTGTGTGTGTGTGAGTGTGTGTGTGTTTGTATAAGTGTGTGTGTAAGTGTGTGTATGTGTGTGTGTGTGTGTAAGTGTGAGTGTGTGTGAGTGTCTGTGAGTGAGTGTGTGTGTGAGTCAGTGAAGGTGTTTGTGAGAATGTTAATGAGTGTGCGAGTGTGAGCAAGTGTGCGAGTGTGTGTAAGTGTGAGTGTGTGCGAGTGTGAGTGAGTGTGTAACTGTGAGTGTGTGTATGTGAGTGTGAGTGTGTATGTGAGTGTGCGAGTGAGTATGTGAGTGTGCGAGTGTGAGTAAGTGTGCGAGTGTGAATGAGTTTGTTTATGTGTGTGTGTAAATGTGTGTGTAAGTGTGTGTGTTCCTCGTATGTGAAAACATACTTGGCAATAAAGTGTGTGTCTGAGTGTGTCTGTGTGAGTGTGAGTGTGTATGTGTGTGTCTCTGTGTGTCTGTGTGTGTGTGTGTGTAAATGTGTGCGAGTGAGTATGTGAGTGTGCGAGTGTGGAAACTTGGTATGTTTCATCAGCGACATGTTCTGAGCGCATCTGATCGGCTTGACCGTGAGTGTGTGTGTGTATGTGTCTCTGTGCGTTTGTGTGTGTGTGTGTGTGTATGTGTCTCTGTGCGTTTGTGTGTGTGTGTTTGTGTGTGAGTGTGTGTGTGTGTGAGAGTGTGTGTGTGTGTGTGTGAGAGAGTGTGTGTGTGTGTAAATGTGTGTGTATGTGTGTGTGTGTGTGTGAGTATGTGAGTGTGCGAGTGTGTGTGTAAATGTGTGTAGGTGTGTGTGTGTAAGTGAGTGTGTGTGTAAGTGTGAGTGTGTGTAAGTGTGTGAGTGTGTGTGTAAGTGTGAGTGTGTGTGTAAGTGTGAGTGTGTGTGTAAGTGTGAGTGTGTGTGTGTAAGTGTGTGTATGTGTGTGTGTGTGTGTGTGTGAGTGAGTGTGTGTGAGTGTCTGTGAGTGAGTGTGAGAGTCAGTGAAGGTGTTTGTGAGTATGTGAATGAGTGTGCGAGTGTGAGCAAGTGTGCGAGTGTGAGTGTGTGTAAGTGTGAGTGTGTGCGAGTGTGTAACTGTGAGTGTGTGTATGTGAGTGTGAGTGTGTATGTGAGTGTGCGAGTGAGTATGTGAGTGTGCGAGTGTGAGTAAGTGTGCGAGTGTGAATGAGTGTGTTTGTGTGTAAATGTGTGTGTAAGTGTGTGTGTGTTCCTCGTATGTGAAAACATACTTGGCAATAAAGTGTGTGTGTGAGTGTGTCTGTGTGAGTGTGTATGTGTGTGTGTCTGTGTGTGTGTAAATGTGTGTGTGTGAGTATGTGTGTGAGTATGTGAGTGTGCGAGTGAGTATGTGAGTGTGCGAGTGTGGAAACGGTATGTTTCATCAGCGACATGTTCTGAGCGCATCTGATCGGCTTGACCCCGTGTGTGTGTGTGTGTGTGTGTGTGTGTGTGTGTGAGTGTGTGTGTGTGTATGTGTCTCTGTGCGTCTGTGTGTGTGTTTGTGTGTGTGTGTGTGTGTGTCTGAGTGTGTGTGTGTGTATGTGTCTCTGTGCGTCTGTGTGTGTGTTTGTGTGTGTGTGTGTGTGTGTGTGAGTGTGTGTGTGAGAGAGTGTGTGTGTGTGTAAATGTGTGTGTATGTGAGTGTGTGTGAGTATGTGAGTGTGTGTGTAAATGTGTGTGTAATTGTGTGTGTTCCTCGTCTGTGTGAGTGTGTGTGTCTGTGTGTGTGTGAGAGGGTGTGTGTGTGTGAGTGTGTGTGTGAGTGTCTGTGTGTGTGAGTGTGTGAGTGCGTGTGTGTGTGTCTGTGTGAGTGTGTGTGTGAGTGTCTGTGTGTGTCTGTGTGTGTGAGTAAGTGTGTGTTTAAATGTGTGTGTAAGTGTGTGTGTGTCCCTCATAAAGACCTTTCTGATTCTGGTTCTGATTCTGATTTTGCAAGAATTTTGCCTCTAGGCCTTACGATTCAGCACAAAATTGGGTTTGAGTGTGTGTGTGTGAGAGAGTGTGTGTGTGTGTGTGTGTGTGAGTGTGTCTGTGTGAGTGTGTGTGAGAGAGAGTGTGTGTGAGAGAGAGTGTGTGTGAGAGTGTGTGTGTGTGAGAGAGTGTGTGTGTAAATGTGTGTGTATGTGAGTGTGTGTGTAAATGGTGTGTGTAAGTGTGTGTGTCTGTGTGTGTGAGTGTCTGTGTGTTTGTCTGTGTGTGAGAGGGTGTGTGCGTGTGTGAGTGTCTGTGTGTGTGAGTGTGAGTGTGTGTGAGTGTGTGTGTGTCTGTGTGTGAGAGTGTGTGTGTGTGAGTATGTGAGTGTGCGAGTGTGAGTATGTTTTCGATTGTGAGTAAGTGTGTGTGTGTAAATGTGTGTGTAAATGTGTGTGTAAGTGTATGTGTGTGTGTGTGAGTGTGTGTGTGTGAGAGTGTGTGTGAGAGAGTGTGTGTGTGTGTAAATGTGTGTGTATGTGTGTGTGTGAGTATGTGAGTGTGCGAGTGTGTGTGTAAATGTGTGTGTTCCTCGTCTGTGTGAGTGTGTGTGTCTGTGTGAGTGTCTGTGTGTGTGTGAGAGGGTGTGTGTGTGTGTGAGTGTCTGTGTGTGTCTGTGTGAGTGCGTGTGTCTGAGTGTCTGTGTGTGAGAGTGTGTGTGTGTGAGTATGTGAGTGTGCGAGTGTGAGTAAGTGTGTGTGTGTAAATGTGTGTGTAAGTGTGTGTGTGTCCCTCATAAAGACCTTTCTGATTCTGGTTCTGATTCTGATGTTGCAAGAATTTTGCCTCTAGGCCTTACGATTCAGCACAAAATTGGGTTTTTTTGGACTGTTGGTGGCGCTAGAGGGTTTGAGCTAGACACACCAAAGTTGCTACAGTAACTTCTAAGACTGGCCTCTACATGTGTGCCAAATTTCATAACTTTCCTACGTACGGTTCTATGGGCTGCCATTGACTTCAATGACGGAAGACGGAAGAATAATAATAATAAGAAAACTAACGATAACAATAGGTGTCTACGCCCCTTCGGGGCTTGACCCCTAATAAGATGTATAAACAGCGATATGGACAAAAGAATGACAGATTCAATGAGTTCACGTTTATAGAATGAACAGCAGCCATATTGTATTAGTTACTGTGTGAGAGCAGCCATATTGTGGTAGTAATGTACTCTAATAATAAGCTGTGGAAAATTCGATATAGTCAATAGCCTCTGTGGATCAACAAAACGGCATTAGAGGAATAGAAAGCTAATGTACGGTCTGCCGTCTGAAAATATGTCAGTATAATTATTATCTATATGAATAAGTGTAATTTATATCAATATGTATGATATAATTTTAGAGACAAAATTCTCAGAATCAGAATACAGCAAAAAGAAGACTGGGCATCTCTCTCTCTCTCTCTCTCTCTCTCTCTCTCTCTCTCTCTCTCCCCTCATTCCAACGAATGCAATGCCATATCGCTACGAAACTTGGTCGGCTTGACCACGGTATCGCTGCATATTTTTTATTATTATTATTATTATTATTATTTAGAAAGAAAAAAAAAACATTCTAACTTGGCTTGCACCATTGAAACGTGAAAACGCGGGGAAATTTTCACAAAGGGCGGCGTGCTTTTTACAACATCCAATCAAAGCGCATGACGTTTTGAGTGACATATATCAGAACCAATCATCGTTACGCAGCAACCATTACAACCAATGTGCACTCGTGTTTACTCTTAAGGCGTCACTTTCTGTTCAGGAAGTTTTTCCCCTGGCTGCTGCAACTGCTTGGTAAGGAAGAAACACGACTGTAATTTATTTAAGTACACAAATGAGCAAAGGAAATCACAGCAAACTGACAGCTCTTAAATGTACACTGTGGCGTGTTTTCACGTCTTTAACGGTTTCCTTATAAAGTCGAGATGGTCAGAGTTTAGGCTGAAGCTAAAGAGCTAGCACGTCTCGTCCTGCAGCTGCATCTTTTTAACTGCCATCTTTTTCAGTATGTTTACGATCGCACGTGCACTGAGGACGTGATCGTCACGTTTTTTTTTTTAAATAAGTTACGCTCTTAGCACCGGCATGTTGCCATGGATACCTTTTTGTTGTGGTTCCCTACTTCTCTGGCCTTCTCGGCCTGTTTAGAGATAAGTGCTGACCTCTGAGTCTTGTTTTGCAACTGCAACCTGCAGCTTTGTATAATGCAAAAAAAAATCCCTGATGAATGTTTTTACCTCATCAGCAAGTCTGCATGGACTCCACCCAGCAGATCGAGGACTCTTTCTTCGGAGAGCAGGATGACTCAGGTGATGAACATGACCTGGCAGAGGGAGAGAGTCAAAGAGAGCCACTGGCTGTACTGAAAGTTTTCAAAAACAACCACATCCCAGAAACAGGTGAGAACAGTGAGGATCACACTGACATCTCTGACACACAGACGCTCAATGGGGTTGTATGTAGAATCTGACAGTTTATCACTGCTGCTGTGTCAAGAAGCTTTTATTGTCATTTCAACCATATATAGCTGTTGCAGTACACAGTGACATGAGACAACGTTTCTCCAGGATCATGGTGCTACATAGAACATAGACAGAGCTATGAGGACTTAGTAAGTTAGTCCTAGATACATAAAGTGCAACTGTGTAACCTGGTGCAAACAGTGCAGGACAAGACGGACGAGACAGTGCAGGACAAGATTGAGTAAAGACAGAAAGACAGTGCAGGACAAGACAAAAAGACAGTGCAGGAAAAGACAAGTAAAGACAGAAATACAGTGCAGGACAAGACAAAAAGACAGGGCAGGACAAGCAGACAGACAGTGAAGGTCAAGACAAGACAAAAAGACAGAAAAAACAGTGCAGGACAAGACAAAAAGGCAGTGCAGATAAAGACAGAAATACAGTGCAGGACAAAAGAAAGAAAGACAGTGCAGGACAAGACAAAAGGACAGAAAGACAGTGCTGGACAAGACAAAAGGACAGAAAGACAAGACAAAAGGACAGAAAGACAGTGCTGGACAAGACAAAAGGACAGAAAGACAAGACAAAAGGACAGAAAGACAGTGCGGGACAAGACAAAGGGACAGAAAGACAGTGCTGGACAAGACAAAAGGACAGAAAGACAGTGCGGGACAAGACAAAAGTCCAGAAAGGCAGTGCGGGACAAGACAAAAGGACAGAAAGGCAGTGCGGGACAAGACAAAAGGACAGAAAGGCAGTGCGGGACAAGACAAAAGGACAGAAAGGCAGTGCGGGACAAGACAAAAGGACAGAAAGGCAGTGCGGGACAAGACAAAAGGACAGAAAGGCAGTGCGGGACAAGACAAAAGGACAGAAAGGCAGTGCGGGACAAGACAAAAGGACAGAAAGGCAGTGCGGGACAAGACAAAAGGACAGAAAGGCAGTGCGGGACAAGACAAAAGGACAGAAAGGCAGTGCGGGACAAGACAAAAGGACAGAAAGGCAGTGCGGGACAAGACAAAAGGACAGAAAGGCAGTGCGGGACAAGACAAAAGGACAGAAAGGCAGTGCGGGACAAGACAAAAGGACAGAAAGGCAGTGCGGGACAAGACAAAAAGACAGTGCCAACAAACAATAAAACATTACACAAAAGACAAACAGCACCGACCAGTATAAATACTGCATTTTCAATCAAATTGCGTGTGCAGAAATACTGGAATGAACACATTAGTATTATAGCAGCAGTTATATGAGGTAATGTAATGTATTGTGCAATTAACTGTGAGACAGCATGTGCAAAGAGCAAAAACTGTGTGCAAAACAGCATGTAAACAGGTTGATGGGTGTATAATGGAAGAGTGTGTATTTGGTGTAGGCATGTGCAGTTCATAAACATAAGGGGTCATGATGAATAAACATAGAATCAGAATCAGGTTTATTGGCCAAGTTTGTTGACACACACAAGG
Source organism: Tachysurus vachellii (assembly GCF_030014155.1). Lineage (NCBI taxonomy): Eukaryota > Metazoa > Chordata > Actinopteri > Siluriformes > Bagridae > Tachysurus > Tachysurus vachellii. The sequence continues at coordinate 24,429,678 of NC_083464.1, read as the reverse complement.
AATTTGGTTCCAGCAGTTTGTGACTCTCAAAAGTACAGACATAAATAACACAATACTATACAAACTATACAAGACAATGCAGATGATGAGATACAATATAGACAGAATGAGTATTAAATATGAATATAGAATATGACTGATCAGGTATGTACATAAAGTGTGGGAGTGCAAATAACAATATTGTGCAATATTATGCTTTTTGTACAATATACAGCAGCAGTAGTGTGTGTAATATATACAGATGATGTGATGACTGACAGCCCTGATAATGCAGAACTTATAGATATGAAGCAGTGAATATAATTATGGTGAGTTGTTGATCAGGGTGATTGCTTGGGGAAAGAAATTGTTCCTGTGTCTGGCAGTTTTAGTAAGCAAAGTTCTGTAGTGCCTGCCAGAAGGGAGGCGCTGAAAGAGTTTGTGTCCAGGGTGCGAAGGGTCAGTAGTGATTTTTCCTGCCCGGTTTCTGGTTCTTGTGTCGTATAAGTCCTGGAGAGTGGGCAGGGGGGGCGCCATTTATTTTTTGTGCTGTTCTAACCGTGCGTTGCAGTCTGTTTCTGTCCTGTTTTGTTGCTGCACCAAACCAGATGGTGATGGATGTGCACAGGACAGATTCAATGACTGCAGTGTAGAACAGCATCAACAGCTCCTGTACGCACTCAGATATAGATTATGTAAGGACTGACAACAGAGTATATGTTTATTCAGTAATAATACACACTGAGGGTGGGGAAGTCATGTGTCACATACACAATCATACACCCAACGACGTGTATTCAAAAGTTTTTTACGACTGTCCTTGATCTGAATATAGAGCCAATTAACGATAAAGAAAAAAAAGAGAGAAAATCCAGTCGTGGAGTTGGATCAAGGATTATAGTTAGAGATAGTGTTGTGGAGTCAAAGGTAGTTCCTCTTATTACTTAAAGCCACATTAAACCTTTGTGAGAAACTGGAACGTGTAAACTCCTCTGGATACTTTCCCCTGCCTTCCATAAATGTTAGATAAATGTCTCCTTCCAAAAACATCACCAGATTTATTTATTTAATTAATTTTTTAAAATTCCGGTCATCATTAGCCTCATATTAGGTGAAGCAGCCATCATACAATCTCCTGTTTATGAGATGCTCCTAGAGAAACACCACCAAATATTGGTTAAACAGTAAAAGGCACACCTTCTGACCTTCAACCATGCTGTAGTAAAAACTTTATACTTCTATTAAATTGAAACCTTACGTTTAACATGTTCCAGCATTCAGTAAGATGCTTTGTTTGCCTGTGTGTTAGTCAGCTGTGGAGCTGCTGTGGATGAGAGAAAAATTCCAAGATGGTCGACGAACATTCAGATGGACAGGACATTGTAGACAATCACTGAATTATATATTGTATAAGTTTATACGAGTTTCTCTCTCTGTCATGTATCCACAGAGGTGCCTCTCTACCAGGGAGAGAACGTTTTAGGGAGAGACCCTTCATCTTGTTCCGTGCCTCTCCAAGCTCGTTCTGTATCCAGCCGCCATGCCATCATCTCCATCTCTGTGTTTGGTCCTAATAACCGTCGTGGTCACGGTGAAGACGTAGATGCCCTGCTGTGGGACCTGGGCAGTTTAAATGGCACCAGGAAGGGACGGCTTAAACTGAGTCCACACGTACGCTACGCGCTGACTGAGGGAGACAGCGTGGTGCTCGCTGATCTGCCCTGTCAGTACGTCAGCCTGAAGAACACTGAGAAAAACACGCACACATCCGCCGGTGACAAAGCTACACGTACGTCGTCTTCTAGCAGTAGTGCCGAAGGAGGGGATGTGAACAGAGTGGACAACGGCAGGAAGAAGACTGTTCTTCCTCCTGTGCCAGTTTGGAGCGATGAAGCGAAAAGAAGCGAGCCGACCCTGGTGCCTGAGTCAGACTCGGACTCTGATGGAGAGAAGCATGGAAGAAGAGAGAGGAGGAGAATTGTGGGTAGGTGATGAGATTAGTAAACATGCATGCTGTATTGTAATCATACATGCACTCATAGCACTTTTAACTCTCTCTCTTTCTGTTTTCGCTATCCCTTTTTCATTCCAGCCTCGGACTCGGCATCTTCAGACATTTCCAGCCCGACATGTTCGGCATTTCTGACCCCTGCAAACAAAATCATTCCAGAGAGGTAACCAGCGGATCAGACACTACATTTGCTGCATCAGACAGTAGATCAGATCAGACACTACATTTGCTGCGTCAGACACTAGATCAGATCAGATACTACATTTGCTGCGTCAGACACTAGATCAGATCAGACACTACATTTGCTGCGTCAGACACTAGAACAGATCAGACACTACATTTGCTGAGTCAGACACTAGATCAGATCACACACTGTATTTGCTGCGTCAGACAGTAAATCAGATCAGACACTACATTTGCTGCATCAGACACTACATTTGCTGCGTCAGACACTAGATCAGATCAGACACTACATTTGCTGCGTCAGACACTAGATCAGATCAGATACTACATTTGCTGCGTCAGACACTAGATCAGATCAGACACTACATTTGCTGCGTCAGACACTAGAACAGATCAGACACTACATTTGCTGAGTCAGACACTAGATCAGATCACACACTGTATTTGCTGCGTCAGACAGTAAATCAGATCAGACACTACATTTGCTGCGTCAGACACTAGATCAGATCAGACACTACATTTGCTGCATCAGACACTACATTTGCTGCGTCACACACTATATCAGATCAGACACTACATTTGCTGCATCAGACACTACATTTGCTGCGTCAGACACTAGATCAGATCAGACACTACATTTGCTATGTCAGACACTAGATCAGATCAGACACTACATTTGCTATGTCAGACACTAGATCAGATCAGACACTACATTTGCTATGTCAGACACTAGATCAGATCAGACACTACATTTGCTATGTCAGACACTAGATCAGATCAGACACTACATTTGCTATGTCAGACACTAGATCAGATCAGACACTACATTTGCTATGTCAGACACTAGATCAGATCAGACACTACATTTGCTGCGTCAGACACTAGATCAGATCAGACACTACATTTGCTATGTCAGACACTAGATCAGATCAGACACTACATTTGCTGCGTCAGACACTAGATCAGATCAGACACTACATTTGCTGCGTCAGACACTAGATCAGATCAGACACTACATTTGCTATGTCAGACACTAGATCAGATCAGACACTACATTTGCTGCGTCAGACACTAGATCAGATCAGACACTGTATTTGCTGCGTCAGACACTAGATCAGATCAGACACTACATTTGCTATGTCAGACACTAGATCAGATCAGACACTGTATTTGCTGCATCAGACACTAGATCAGATCAGACACTGTATTTGCTGCATCAGACACTAGATCAGATCAGACACTGTATTTGCTGCATCAGACACTAGATCAGATCAGACACTGTATTTGCTGCATCAGACACTAGATCAGATCAGACACTGTATTTGCTGCATCAGACACTAGATCAGATCAGACACTGTATTTGCTGCATCAGACACTAGATCAGATCAGACACTGTATTTGCTGCATCAGACACTAGATCAGATCAGACACTGTATTTGCTATGTCACACTGTGTGCCCTTATCCACATAAGTACTTTTCACACTTGAGATCTGGGTGATTGGAAACTCCAGTAAACAGAATCCAGGGTTATCTTGTTTTAGGTTTCACACTGTTCATACTTTACCCGGGGTTAACGATTAACCCTGGCGCTTCAGAATCTGATGTTTCACACTTACATTCCTAAACCCTGACTTAATAAATAAATTAAAAATAAATAAATAAATATATATAGTCACAACTGCTTTAAATAATGGCACATCAGTGAGAATAAAAGGCTTGATACTTGGCCCATATTTAAGAACTGGGTCTAAAATTCCGACAGAAATGACAGGTCTGTTGTTCTGCACCTGAGCACATACTCTTTTACAGCTTTTCATCTTTTTTAGCCTATTTATGTTTGTATTAGAGTTGACCAGCTGTTCGTTGGTATTCAACTTCTGATCCTAAAATATAATAAGAGAAGAATATTCCTTAATTCTTAAAATGATTCTTTTTTTTTACTGTTTCATCCAGTTTGTCCTAAACAGACCTTTCTAACATAACTGTTAAATAAAACCCTCTTCTCTTCAATTCGCTTGTTTTCCTTCTGACTTTGAGGTTATTTTTTTTTTTTTCATTTTTCCCCTCAAACGCTGCTGTACTTGTTTATACAGCACACAGGGTTTCTGTGACCTCTACCCGGGGTTTGAAGCGGGGTTAATGACGATAACCGTAATGAGATCATACTGTATGGACACTGAGTGTTGCTGCAGAGATGAACTGCAACAAGCAAATTTTCTCTCTCACTCTTTTTTTTTTTTTTTTTTTTTTTCTTTTCCGCAGTGAGGATGAGAGTTCTATTACTCCATCCTCAGCATTGACGGGTAGATGTCAGAAGACAGGGAATGATACTGAATTCTCTTCAGATTCCTCTAAACCTGGTCCACTGCGCTTTAACATGGACAGCGATACAGATGTTGAGGATGATGACATGGAAATGACGAAGGCTAAGCCAGCGATCGAGGCTGCTGTCACGGCGGAAGCGGCCGCTGTAAATCCTGCTGATCTGCACGTGGACAGTGACACTGATGTAGAGGAGGAAGACACGGAGAAGGTCAAGAGTGATTCAGAAGCTTTAGGAAGAGAACCTGCAAAACAGGACCTGGTAGATCCAGCTGCTCTGACCATGGACAGTGATACAGATGTTGAGGATGATGACATGGAAATGACGAAGGCTAAGCCAGCGATCGAGGCTGCTGTCACGGCGGAAGCGGCCGCTGTAAATCCTGCTGATCTGCACGTGGACAGTGACACTGATGTAGAGGAGGAAGACACGGAGAAGGTCAAGAGTGATTCAGAAGCTTTAGGAAGAGAACCTGCAAAACAGGACCTGGTAGATCCAGCTGCTCTGACCATGGACAGCGATACAGATGTGGCGGAGAACAAGACTGATATTGCTACAATTTCTGGACCTGCAGCTGCCCTAGAAGAGAAGAAAGAAGCGTTGAGTTCTGATCAGTTCCACTTGGAGAGTGATACCGATGATGAGGATGTTCCTCATATCCAAGACTCCAGACCTCCAAACTGCCATGTAGCCGAATTCAACATGAACAGCGATACCGATGTGGAGGAAGACGAGGAGACGACAAAAGTGACTGACGGCAAGCATCTGGTGAAACAAGACAACGATTTTCCAGATGCCAGAATGTCACGTCACGAGTCAGACAGCGATACGGATGTGGAGGATGATGGCACTAAGATCAGAACACCCACTGTAGCCAAAGAGACAGGAACCTCTCAGACTGCCGGTGAACGCAACACAGACACACAGCATAGCAGTTCTGTTCGACTTCAGTCTCCTGCTGAAACTCTGCCAGATGAGTTCAGGCTAAACAGCGACACGGACATGGAGGAGGATGAAGATGAGATGGAGGAGAAAGCGCAGAAGTGTGCAGAAGGATCATTACAGACTGTCCAGTCGTCTACACCAAGAGGAGCAGGTGGGTTTATTTTATTCCTATTCAAAATCTTTTTGAATGTGCTTTTTTTTTCTATAGCAACAAAGATTTAACTTCTTCACAAGTGTCATAATTTTTAGGCTTTATAATAACAGACTTTAGTTTAGTTCTTGTTATTACCTACATGAAATAAAAGCATGTCTTTTAGAATTAGACTTTAGTTATGTGGCACATCTACCATAGCGCCTGTAAAATGAGCTGTTGCTATAGAAACACAAACATATTAGAAGGAGCAAATTCTTAACGACTTATTTACAGAGAAACTTAATCACCGGTTTCTAAGCCGTTGCATTTGTAAAATTCAACATACGTTGTGGTTTTAACTGTGTAGCGTGTTTGTGTGTGTGTGTCTGTTATAGGCTTGTCTGAAGAGGAGAAGGAAACACAAGCATCCCTTAGTCCATCCCAACTGTTCAAACGTAAGTCGTTTACATTCAACTCAGTCGAGTGTGTGCCCGCCAGTGCGTGTGTGTGTGCCCGCCAGTGCGTGTGTGTGTGCCCGCCAGTGCGTGTGTGTGTGCCCGCCAGTGTGTGTGTGTGTGCCCGCCTGTGCGCGGGTGTGCCCGCCTGTGTGCCTGCCTGTGCGCGTGTGCCCGCCTGTGTGCGCGCGTGTGCCCGCCTGTGTGCGCGCGTGTGCCCGCCTGTGTGCGCGCGTGTGCCCGCCTGTGCGCGTGTGTGTGCCCGCCTGTGCGCGTGTGTGTGCCCGCCTGTGCGCGTGTGTGTGCCCGCCTGTGCGCGTGTGTGTGCCCGCCTGTGAGCGTGTGTGTGTCCGTGTATGCGCGTGTGTGCCCGTGTATGCGCCCGTTTGTGTGTCATTCTTTTATTTTTCTCCTGAGATCACACAATGCACACATAGTAATTAAACCTGCCGTGATCACATACAGGTGAGAATCCTCATGTTTAAACCCGTCTCCTCTCTGCCCACAGCTGACACATGACCTCGTCTCCTCTGCTTTTTTTACACCACTGTTTTTACTGAATAGTTAGATCCTGGGCACTCTGTTTTTCAGTCTCTTTGTTCTCTGTCACTCATTCAGGGCCGGGTCTCCCCTTTCTCCTCCACCCTTCTGTCTCTCCTGGAGGTGTCAGTCACACAGATGATGACTTTGCTGTGGCAGAAACTCAGTCCTTCGTGTGTGATGCCGCTCAATCTGATGGTACACTAGACGAGACACCACAGTCGCTGGATGTCCCTGAACCTCAGCGCTCAGACGGAGCCTCATCTTTCCAGCTGGACCTTTCAGATAGCAGCCATCAACCACAAGAGGCTGAAGAACTTGACCGGGAACCTGAAGAGGAGGACTGGCAACTACAGTCCACTCAGTTATACGGTAACTAACACCATCACGCCATTCGTCTGCTATGGAAAACTCTTCCGGCTTTTACTAAATTCTTTTCACATTCATTTGTTTAACCACTCTATAAAACTCTCGCATTTCACACGAATGTGAATCTTCCCATGTACCATATAGGTCTAATCTTATCATGGATGTTGATATGAATTTGTTTAGCACATGCAGTTTCTCTCTGCTTGTGCTCTTTTTTACTCTGATGATGATTGGCATTTTAAAGCTGCATCCAGGAGTGTAGTATTTCATTAACAGCTACTGGTTTCATCAACATAAGCTGCCAAAAGAGCTTTCATTACTCTTTTGCTTCCATTTCAGTATTAGCATTCTGTACTAGAAGTATTTAATGCCTTTGAAACACCGGTAAACAGAATCCTGGGTTATTTTGTTTAGGTTATTTAGGTTTCACACTGCTCATACTTTACCCTGGATTAATGATTCATTCTGGCTCTATCTACATTCCTAAACTGAATACAGCATGAGAGTGCTTTAAAAAAAACGGCTTGTTTCATGCTTTGTCTCAGTGAGAAAAACCGGTGGTCAGTCTTTAAGAACTGGGTCTTAAATTAAAATGAAAGTCAAAAAGAAATGACAGGGCGGCTGTTCTGCACCCGAGAAAGTATTGCTATCTTTCACAGCTTTCTAATCACTTCTAAATGACCAGTGTGAAACGTTCCTCTGCTCTGGGTTAAGAAAAGGTGTAGTTAAGAACCTGAGGTTAAAGGTGGGGTCTCCGATGTTTGAGAATGCTTCAGAAAACTGAGTCGGGACGACAAACAAACCAAAAATCGAAACAAACGTGTAGCCAATGAGCAGAAAGGGTCTTGTCAATATGCGGCGGAGAGAGTGTTCAGTGCGCATGTGTGACATTAGCAGAAAGCGGTTTTAACATTGACATGGAGGATAAAAACAAAGAAAGAAAGTGAAGAAAGGCTTACGATAAGGCAAGAAGTAGGACCCGTGTTAATATAGGATCAGCTTTCCAGCGCTGGAGAGAACTGAAGGAGCAGGAAGTTTAGAGTTACAGATTAGAGTTTCCCGAGTCAATAACTCCTGAGCTAAACGCTGTTACTACACAAATAACACCTCTTTTCTATTGTAGTAATGTAGAGACGCAGCTACAACCGCGTTTTGCTAGTAACAGCGTTTAGCTCAGGAGTTATTGACTCAGGAAACTCAAATCTGTGAATATGCGCCAACTTCCTGCTCCTTCAGTTCTCTCCAGCGCTGGAAAGCTGATCCTATATTAACACGGTCCTACTTCTTGCCTTATCGTAAGCCTTTCTTCACTTTCTTTCTTTGTTTTTATCCTCCATGTCAATGTTAAAACCACTTTCTGCTAATGTCACACATGCGCACTGAACACTCTCTCCGCCCATATTGACAAGACACGCCCCTTTCTGCTCATTGGCTACACGTTTGTTTTGTTTGTCGTCCCGACCCTAAAGCATTTTAAAGCATTTCTCAAACATCGGAGACCCCACCTTCAAGAACTTGGGGTTAAGTGCAGTGTGAAAAGCTGTGATGCATTTTCTTAATATTTTTTCCAACCTAAATTACAAAAGGAGGATTCACTATAACAGTGGAAAGTAACACAATAGAGTTTGTTTTCACTTTTATTGCTATTTGAAGTAATTTTCTCCTTGATGACAACTGTGCTGTTTTTCTCATCCGTGTATTATAGCAATGAAAAATTCAGAAGGCAGTACTAAAGCTGGGCAAACACAGCTGGATCTGGATGCCACGCAGGCCTACATTGAGTCTTTAAGCCAAGAAGAGGAGGGAGACGAAGGAAAAGATGAAGAAGAGGATGAGACGCCGCTCCTCGCTGCACCGTGTCACTCCAGCATCCACACTGCTGAGACACAGCTCATCAAACATGGAGCCCAGAAAGAAGATTTCACTGGTCTTGAATCTAATGAGGAGGTTGGTGCTAGTGAACCAGAAAGAAAGGAAGAAGAGATCCAAGCGGATTCACATCTCTCTACCGCAGACACGCTGCTGATCATCAGGAGCCCGAGGCAGGAGGAGAAGACGCAACCCTACACTTTCCTCACTGAGAAATTTCAGAATGAACGCGAGGAGACGGAGAGCAAGGATCAAGAGGTACAAGAGAGAGACGAGGGACAGAATGAAATGGACAAAAGAAATGAAAGAACGGAGAATGGAGACACTAGAAACCAGGTAGAAGATGTGAAGAAGGAAAGAGATGAGAATAAAAGAGGAGAAAATGATAATGAAGTAGATGAAGCACGGACGCAGCCTGCTGAGGATGATACCATTATTGAAACACTGCCCATGTGCGAGGAAGAGGAAGAAGGAGGACATGAAGAGTATGAGGATGATCCCAGCTCTAGCAGAGGAACATGGTCTGTTCAGGTTGAGTCAACACAGCGCATTGAGACTGAGCATCACACTCACGCTGCTATCCCCATTGCCGAAACACTGCCTATGTGTGAGGAAGAAGAGGGACAGGAGGAAGAGGAGATCGAACTTAAGAATAGTACAAGACCTGGTAGAAGGAGACCAACGGAGGAGGCACCGAAACAGTCTGTTGAGTCTGATAAAGTTACCAGTGCGACCGTTTCTGAGACGCTGCCGATGTGTGAGGTAGAAGAAGGACGGGAGGAAGAGGAGAACGAACTTAAGAATAGTAGAAGACCTGGTAGGAGGAGAAAAAAGCAGGAGGCACCGAAACAGTCTGCTGAGTCTGATAAAGTTACCAGTGCGACCGTTTCTGAGACGCTGCCGATGTGTGAGGAGGATAACGAGGGAGAAGAGGAAGAGCAACCGAGTAAAGTCTTGTCTACCAGGAGATCTAGCATGAGGAGACAAAATCCTAAGGCAAGTCACAGAAGGCCCATAGAGGTTCATGTCAGCATTCCCGAAACCTTACCGATGTGTGAGGAAGAAGAAGGACAGGAGGAAAAGCCACAAAGTGAAGTCAAGTCTGTTAGAAAATCCCACAGAGGAAGGCAGACTTCTAAATCCGAGGCCACACAATCTCTGGAGGCCGACTCTACTGCTGAAGCTATGAAACCACAAGGCGAGGAGGAAGAGCAAAATAGTAGAAGGAGCCTGAGAGTAAAAGAACGAGGAAGAGCAGCATCTGTAAAGGGTAAAGGCAGAGGAAGAGATGCTGCAGGGAAAGACAGGGGAGGAAAGAGAGGGAAAGTAGAGAAAGATGAAGAGAGTGAAGAAGACGTAGATAATGGGAACAAAGGAGGAGGTCGAAAGAAGCTGAAGCAGAACTCCAAAGATGACGACAAGACCAGACTCGGTTTAGCGGAAACGGAAAATGAAGAAATGGAACGGTTAAAAAAGCAAGAGGAGGAAGAAGAAATTAAGAGACTACAGAAGGAGAGGGAGGAGAGAGAGGAACATGAAAAGAAGGAGCGAGAAAATAAGGACAGATTGGAGAGAGAGAGAATAGACAGAGAAAAGAAGGAACAAGAACAGAAAGAACAGTTTGAAAGGGAGATGAAAGAAAAAGAGGAAAAAGAAAGGTCTGCAAGGAAACAGCAGCTGGAAAAAGAAAGGAGAGAACAAGAAGAAAAAGACAGGTTAGAACAAGAGAGGAAGGAAAGAGAAAATAAGGAAAAGGAAGAAAATGAGAAACTTGAAAAGGAGACAAGGGAAAGACAAGAACTTGAGGACAAAATTGAACGTGAAAGGAAAGAACAAGAAGAAAAAGATGCACTAGCAAGAGAAAAAAGGGAGAGAGAAGAGAAAGAAATGAAGGAAGAGGAGGAAAATCAAGGGAGAAAAATGAAACCGAAGGAGAAACCGAGTAAAGACAATACTGAGGGTGAGGAAAAAGACAAGAGACAAGCACCTGGAAGACGGAAAGCAGAACTTAAAGGGAAAAAAAGCAGGAAAGAGGAGGATCAAGAATTAGAAGAAGGAACTAAAGAAAGACTGGAGAGCGAACAAGAACCAAGTGAACAACAAAAACAAGAATGTGAAGAAAGCAGCAGTAAAATGCAAGAGGACGAACAAGCTGGGAGCGACTCCAAACCCAGGCGAGGCCGACGCACTGCCAGGAAATCTCTCGCTCCACCTGCTGGCATGGAGGACGAAGGTGGTCCAGCTAAAAGAACTCGCTCGCGCTCCAACTCCTCCAACTCTGTGTGTTCGGAGCAGTCCTCTCAGGATAGCATGTGCGAAGGAAGAAGAAGTGGGAGAAGAAAAACTAGCACAGTGCCCTCTAGTGAGAAGAAGGACACAAAGCAAGCTGTTCACTCTCACTCTAACTTCAGGAGCTCGGACAGATCCAGCATCAGTGTGGCCCCTCAGGGCCGAGGCAGGGCAGCGAAGAGGAAGAGTGGGAAACCTGAAGAACAGGAGGAACATATGGAGGAGGAGGAGAGAAAACAGTCAGCAGCTGTGGGGAGAGGAAGAGGTGGGAAACGTTCTGGTGCAAATGACATTAAAGTAGAGGCAGCTTGTGAGGCAGAGAAAGAGGAGGAGTCTCTACCTGCTGAGGACAGGGTTACGAGCCAAAGCAGCAGCAGGGGGCGGAAAAGAGGCGCCGATGTTTCTACAGCAGAAGCTCCTCCGCCGACCCCAAAAACCCCTCGCCGCTCTTTAACTGTGCCGACGCACAAGGTAGAAGAACATGCATCATATCTTTATTCTCATTTCACTAAACAAGACATAGTAAAAAGTTTGCCAACATTTCAGTCCATGCTTTTACTGTACTATTCTAACTATTCAAGATTATAAATGAGCAAAACATCATATAAGAAATGACACAATAGTAGGACTCTCACTTGAGTAACAATTCTGTCACACTTCCTGTCAGGTTCTGTTTACAGGAGTAGTGGATGAGGACGGGAAGAAGGTGCTGGTGCGTCTAGGAGGAGGGCTGGCAAAAGGTGTGGCTGATATGACTCACCTAGTGACTGACAAAGTCCGTCGTACCGTGAAGTTCCTGTGCGCTGTAGCCCGAGGCGTCCCCATCGTTACCCCTGACTGGCTAAGTAAGGTGAGGAGTTTAAGCTTTAAAGTTTGCACTTAAGCTCATGATTAAGAGCAATGCATTCAAATTATTTTGTACTCAGAACTCGTGATTGATTATTAAATTTTATTAATAAAAACTGAAGCAGAGAAACAGGGTTGCGCTTTTTTGTTCTGATTTTCTGCGCTTTGGAAAGATGTTCAGACTCATAGCAGCAGAACAAGTCTCGACGAAAGGCTTCGAACGTGCGAGCAGGAATAAATATATGGAGATAAAAAACATCCGTTCCACTGCATCTCACTCTCACCCATAATCACCAGATCACTTAGCTTCTGATTGGCATGAAGCGTTTTTCACTCGACACGCCCACTTTCATTACAGATGGTTACTTCGCTGAGAAATTCTTCGCTAGCTCACAGTGAAACACACAGCTGTTTTGTTGTAGTGTGCCACTGCTGGTGTGAGCACAGCTCAGCACAATGCTTTGTTTCAAACTGCTATTTCATAATGCTCACAAACACCCACCGTGTTCCAGTGTTGCTTACGTTCTTCCCACCCAGAGATCAGGAGCCCTTTTATGTAGGACTACCAACTCTGGAGGACTGTGACATCATCACTCGTGATCTTCTGAGGAACATATGAGATCATCTCTTGTGGCATTTGGGAGTCCCAAGTTTAGAAATCAGAAATCATCTGTTTTTTGTAGATAAGTTCGTATGAACATGTCTGTGTATTGTAAATAGGAATAACCTCCTGCTTCATCTATACAGCAGACTATTCAAACTATTAATAGAGCACTTTTAACACAAGTGAAGTTGTTTTATAATAAGAAATATTGGATCCAAAAACAACATTAATAACAGTAGACATTAATGATACAGTAAACATAAATTAATGACATTTAATTTATTCTTAAGACTAGCTTTCAGATTTCTCTGTGTTGAAGAGCCCTGGGCTCGTATTCATAAAGATTCTAAGAATGATCTCGAAAAGCTTCTAACTTAGCTTAAATATTTCTAACTACTGTAGGAATCTTAGCTTAAGAGTGATTCAGGATCGATCTCAGAGCGATTCTGAGCAAGGACAATACAAAAATGTTTATCTTAGAGAGGAGGCAGCGCTGACCACGTTACTAGGTATGACAAAGTCTTTTGCAGACTTCTTGTGATTGGTTGTCCAATAAAAAAGGAGCGCTTTTAAAATATGGTCTATTATTAGCCTTCACTTGTCTCTATGTTAAGATATTTAAGGCTATATCGTGTAGGGATTGTGTTCGTGACCAATCATATTAGAGATATATATATATATATATATATAATTTCTGCGCTGTGTCTGAGATGTTCTCTCTCATATGATTGATCACAAAATAATCCATACACAATCTACTCTGTAGCACTTATGAACTCACTATTATGATTCAATATTGTATACAATAAACCTTTTGGCCATTTTCTCCTCTGTTAAAGTAACTCTTAAGCCTCTTAAATGCTCTTCTAGCTACTCCCAAGTCTTTTTGACCTTAAGAGCCCTTTTAAGGGTTACGATGCTTTATGAACAGCTTTTATAATTATTAGGATCTTCTCTTTAATTTTAAGGGGAAACGGCCACATTTCCTAAGAACTTTTTTTAGAATTTTTTTTCACTAGGAGCAACTCTACGTCCCCTGATGTTTAGAGGCAGCTACAGGAAATGCTCAGTTTTTCTCACTTAGATTTACAGCATGAAAGAGGAATCAATAAAAGAAGCTTGACTACTGTATAACTAATAGCTAAATGAGCTGAAATTAAATCGCACAGATCCACCACTGCATTGGTTTTAACAGGTTTCTAAACAGCTTCTCTCTCTCTCTCTCGTTCTCTCTCTCCCCCTCCCTCCCTCCCTCCGTCCCTGACCCGTTATAGTCTGGTAAAGCAGGAAGCTTTCTCTCTCCTAATGGATTCTTAGTAAAAGATGCAGAGCAAGAGAAGAAATTTAACTTCAGTCTGCAGGATGCACTGGGAGTAGCCAGCTCTCAGCCCTTATTACAGGTACTTTTCTCTCTTATCTCATCCTCAACCTTCAGGCATGAATAAGTTTTATGAAACATTTGCACCATGAACTCAGAACCCACTATCATGGCAGTTTGTGTTGTGCTGAAACAAGTGAATCAGATTTTTACTTAGTGCAAGTGTATATTTACTGACCACTTTATTCCAATTTGTAGCTGTTCATTTGCTCCGGTTACTGGTATTTTTATATATTGATTCCAACCATTTATAACCAGCCATGACCTTAATACCGTGCCACTCAACAGCTCTGACCTGTCAAGGCATCTACTCCACAAGACCTCTGAAGGTATCTGGCACTAAGACTTTAGCAGAAGATCCTTTAAATCCTGTAAGCTGTGATGTGGCGCTTCCCTGGATCAGACTTGTTTGTCCAGCACATCCCACAGATACTCGATCAGATCGAGATTTTGAGGCCAAGTCAGAACCTTGAAATCTTTGTCACGTTTTTCAAATCATTCCTGAGCAATCATTGCAGGGAGCATTATCCTGGTGAAAGAGGCAGCTGTCATTAGGGAATACTGTTACCATTAAGTGGAGTACTTGGTATGCAACAATGTTTAGATACAGTAGGTGGTACATGTTAAAGTTACATCCACATGAATTCCAAAACCCAAGCTTCCCAAGTAAAACATTGCCTATAGCATATCATTGCCTTTGCCAACTTCCTTTCTGATGCTCTATTCTGATGCTCATATGCAGATTATAAGTGTTTTTGGGCAGTGGACAGAAGCCAGCGTAGGCACTCTGACCCATTTGTGGCTTTGCAGCCCCATTCTGTGATGCACTTTGTGTTCTGAATCTTTCTGGCATAACCAGCATTCACTTTTTCAATAATTTGGGATACAGTAGCCCTTTTGTAGGATCGGAAAAGACAGGCTAGCCTTCATTTTCCACTTGCATCTGAAAGCCTTGAGAGATCTTGAATCTTTCACTGGTTATCCCCTTTAGATATCTTTTGTAGGTACTAACCACCGCATAGATGGAAAACCCCAAAAGACCTTCTGTTATTGAGATGCTCTGACTCACTCGTCTAGCCATCACTATTTGGCCTCAGTCCTAGTTGCTGAGAAACTGATGCTTGCCTGTTTATTCAGGCTTCCTACACATCAATTTTGAGACCTGACTGTTCACTTACTGTATGAAATATTCCAGCCCTTGAAAGGTTCATCTGTAATGAGAGAACCAATGTTTCTCACTTCACCTGTCAGTGGTTTTAATGTTATACCTGATGGTGGATGGAACTTGCTATGATACTGTAATGTACATATTTTCCAAACAGGGCTATGAAGTACATGTAACACCCTCTGTGAAGCCTGAACCAGCTCAGATGAAAGAAATCATTACCTGCTGTGGGGCACGTTTCCTTCCTAAAATGCCCTCTGCTCATAAGGTAACAGCACACACATGCATTTACTAACCCTGTACACACTCTTAGCTATTTATAATTTATAATTTTAGCCTCACTTTGGCTTATCATTTGGGTAAAGCCTGGTTTATACTTTTTAACTTCTCCCTAATACTGGTTGTAATTGTGAATTCCTTTGGAGAGCCATATTTCTCTAATCATGCTTCTCTGACCCTCTCAGTCGGTTTCTGGATTGTTTTTCCATGTGTTATTGAACCAGATGCCTCTCTCTGTCTATGCCAGGCTCAGACAGTGGTGGTGGTGTCATGTGAAGAGGACAGAGCTCTGTGTGAAAGAGCTCAGAGTTTGTCTTTTCCTGTGGTTAGTGCTGAGTTCCTACTGACTGGCATTCTACAGCAAAAAGTGGACTTGCAAACACACAGACTTTCCGCAACACCCGCTGCTGCAGCACCCAAAACTAACGCCCGCACACGTGGGAAGTAGTCCAGTCCACTTCTGTGAGGAATAACGTGCAACTAGATTTCTTCAGAGTGCTTCAGGTCATTATTAAAAGCTGCTATTAACCGAGATGTCGAACAATCTTTCATACATCTGTCAAGAACTGTCAAGTATCAAGCTACACTCTTAGACAAAGCTAGTATTTAACTGTACCTTTCCTTGTTGTTGGGTTGACAACTTTGAGGGTACACCTTTTGTTCAACTGATATGCATCTTTTACCTGCAAATGTGGAAAAATGTACCTTTTTAAATATGAGTTAATTACATAAATGACTGTATTTAATTTTTAGGATGAAGCTTTAAAGATACATACAGTACATTATATACATCCCAGGTGGGCACACTGATGTTGGACAACGTCAGCCATTTTATCAGGCTAAGTTGGGTGCCAGGGCTGATGGCCACCGTTAAAGACCTCTTGCCGATGTCTTGGTAGTTTTGGCTGGCGTGTTGTATCATGGTTGTGTGTCACTTTTAAATCCATGTTATGAAATGTATGCCTTTGTTAACACTGGGGGAATATCAGCCGGGTTCGTCTGAAAACTGATCCGTTAATCAACGTTGCCAATGTTAGACGAGATTGGCCATAACCCAAATAAACTCTGGGCCCGACATACGTTTTTTATCACCCTTTTTCCAATGAAGAGAGACATTACAAAGATTATGAAAGATTTTACACTTGAAGGCACCACCCCAGGCTGCAGCATCCCATGTGAATAAACCTTTTGTCAACTATGAACATGTTTTGTGTGAAATTTCTTTTTTTTTTTTTTTACAAATTGGTAAATATTACTGTTTGTTCATTTATGAGGTAGTAGGCTAAAATTTCTTTCCACGAAATGCACAGTGATGCTATAGGGCGGGAAATCCGGGATCTTCCGACCTTTCCCGAGCTTTTCCGAGAAGACACGACGCATGCCGAACGTCTCGCCAACGTGAGCGCGCGCTCTCGTCGCTCCTCAAGTGGCTTTTCTCGTCGCGGGAGGCGGAGAAAAAAGAGGAGGGGAAAAAAGAGAAGGAAAAGGAGAAGAAGGAGCGAGAATAAAACGATTAGAGCAGAAAAATTACACCGCACCTCACTTATCACGCTCACCGGACACGCACTCTTCATTAATGTGGACCTATTTACTGCAGTCACGGTAAGGAAAGGAGGAGAAAAAACGCATAGCTGTGCGGTACGTGAGGGGTTAAATTTTGCAGGTTTTTTCCCCTTTTGCACTATGGGGTAAATTTTAAGGGCGAGAATTGGGTTATTAGATACCTTTTTTTTGTATATATATATATTTTTTTATATACATATGTTGTTGTTTTTTTGAATGGATAGAGGTTTTCAGATGAGCCAATGAATGAAGCTTAATAACGTAGAGGATTGATGCGGAACGCAGCATCAGCACCAATTCACACCGGTGTGAAGTGCGGCGTTAATAAAGCGACGTTTTTTTGTTCCAACGATGAACTTTTTTTTACAATGCCATTAAACAGATAAACAGTGCTCGTACGCTTTAAACAGGATGACTCCCTTCATGGATGCTCATTGAGTGAGATGTTAATGTCTGGATCTGATCGTATACCCACCAGATCTGATTAATGATGTATGGTTTCTTCTTGCTGTGTCTTGCATTTTTCTCTCACTGTGTAAAAATGTGTAGGAATGAGAAATATTTCTAGGACAAGGAAGAGAAAACACCTCGCCTGCGCAGTTGGAGAGAGGGAGAGAGAGACAGAGAGAGAGAGAGATAGTGAGAGAGATAGACAGAGAGAGCGGGTGAGAGAGACAGAGAGAGAGAGTGAGAGAGACAGAGAGAGAGAGACAGAGAGAGAGATAGTGAGAGAGATAGACAGAGAGAGCGGGTGAGAGAGAGTGAGAGAGACAGAGAGAGAGATAGTGAGAGAGATAGACAGAGAGCGGGTGTGAGAGAGAGAGTGAGAGAGAGAGTGAGAGAGAGATATAGCACTTGACAGCAGATTAGCACTTGGATGTCTGTAAAATTGGATTAGATTGGATTACTTGATATCACAGCTGTGGTGATGTGCATTGCGTTTGTGTTTGTTTCCTATCAGAATCCAATGATATTATCAGTGATCTGATATCATGATATCATGCATAATTTCAAAGCGCGAGGTTGGAATACCTCGATTCATCAGTGCACCCACCTACAGGCTCCGCCCATCGGCTCCACCCACCGGCCTCATTTGCATATTGTGCATAGACTTCTGATCGAACAATATCTGTATTGCAAAAGATGTAACGGGCTGCTCGTGTGTGCTGACGTCAGAGAGTCAATCAAAGCTCTGCAGTGACACCTTCAAGAGAGATTCACTGAGATTTGAATAATCTTCATTGAGATTTGAATAATCCTCTTAATCTGGCCTGCTGTTTTCAGTGTCTTTTGTGTTTCAGAAATGCTGATAGAGCATAGCGCACTGCTGTGTGCGTGTGTGTGTGTGTGTGTGTGTCCTTCTGGGTGGAGGGTGTCACCATGCCTTTAGTATATTATGGGATGTTGAGTGTTACATAAGGGGAAGTCTTACAGGGTGGACAGGTGGAAAAAGAGTTGGGGGAAATAGATTTAGACGGGAGGGATGCAGACAATCACATCAGTGTATGTTTGTGGTCAATTGAGCATGACCATGTAAGTGCCTGTGCATGCTGCGTTTCATGTCTACATACCGGAGTACGATCCAAGAGGATTTGACGTCTGAAAGGCTAAAACAGAATTATATCATGGTATCATATTTCTTAAAGCCACTTTAATGACATTAGCCATTAAGTATGTGTCTGGATATTTTTTTGTGTGTGTAACCTGGAAAAGAGTGGATAAAAAACTGTAAAACGGAAATGAGAGCATCTCTCGTTGCAGCTGCTACCGCGAGCAGTTCTTCATCAGACTGTGGTCAGATGGTTCTTTACAATTTGTCACCTTGTACAGCCATATTCTGGGAAATAACAAATAAGTATTCCCATGTGGTGCTGCAAATATTCCATGAATAGAGAGAGAGAGAGAGAGAGAGAGGGAGGGGGATGAGAAGGAGCATATTGGATGTTATGCTCCTCACATTGTTTAACATCAGCGATGTTTGGACCTAATAAATACCTAAAAAAAGCTAAAATATTACTGCAGTGCATCACTTGGGGAGCATTTGTCTGATTGTATTTTTATTTCTGGGGTTTTTTTTCTGTTTTCTTATTACAAAACCCCTAAAAGCAAGTAATACACGCAATATAAAGCAAACTGCGGTGCAATTTCTGCATTTCTTTTTACACTCTTCTCTCAAATAAGACCCCCTTTTTGTTGTAACAGACTTAACAAATAGATTTGTTGAACACAAATTTTCTAGGATTTTATCTCTTGTACCACAGTTCAACAGACTCCGCCTACAGACGGAGCGTATATCAGAACCTAATACCCAGGTGGAACATTAACCTACCTTCAAAAATGTGCCAGAATAAAACATTAAATAAATTCTACACCTACACCTCAGTGGTCTGGAAGAGAGGTGGTTGAAATTGGATATCCTCGTCTTCATTTTTTTCCACTACTCTGTGACTGGCATAGCAGCTGATTAATTGTAGATAGTTCATGATAATAACCAAGATATGGTCAACTTTACTGACCAAAGTGAATACATACAATAAATGAAACATGTAATGAGAAAAATTTTATGCAGATATGGGCATTTAAACCTGAAGGAATAAATGCTGAGGGTCTATGGACATGTTCCTCAACATGCAGAACAGTTCAAGCTCATTTACAGTTTTAGGTTTGTGTATATGGAGTGTATTCTGTCTTCGATTCAAATTTCAGTTTAGAGTTCTGAAATCCTGAGACTGAGAAAATCAGTAAAAATAGTCTTTTTGTTTAGATGAATGTCTCAGATCTTTTTTTTTTGCCTTTTTTTTTTTGAAAGCCCCATTTACAGTGAAACTGTAACCTTTTGGCAGAGGCAACGTGGTGCAGGACTAAAATATTGTGGTGCTTAGGGGAATTCATGCCAGTCTTCTGTAAAGACAGACTTCTCAAGTGCCCCTGAACAATACGAATTGTTTTTCTCTCCATTTTATGCATCCCTCAGTTTTCAGAGTACTGCATTAACAGTTTGCAGAAAAATGCCCAAATATTTTTTATTTTATTTTATTTGATTTTATTATATTTATTATATTCTTATTCGTCATACAGTATATTAAACACATTAATGAACCCTTGATGATCATTTGAAGACATACGGGTTCACAGCATTGTCACACTTTCAGCATAATCTCTGAGCATTGATTTTTTTTTTGGACTTGGAAGTTGGACTTGAAAAGGGACTGGAAGATATAAGAGATGATATATATCTATATTAATCCCTGAAGCACAGGACTGCAGGAGGAGCCTGAAGAACATTCTTCAGCAGAAGCCACACCATAAACCATTTCTCATAAACCTTTCCATGTATGCTTTAATGGTTTTGCCTTATACATCCCCATCTATCAACTCATTCAACCAATGTAATAAAATCAAGTCAGAGGCAGGCGATACGTCATGTAGCGAAACGGCTTTCCATGTAATGCTTCAGCTGTCAAGCCACACCTGAGTGCTATTTTTGGCATCGAATTCCTGCATTTTTAATCCTTCTCCTCTTTTATCTTTCCTCTGGTCTACTTCGTATAGTTTCTGTATCATTTCACCCTGCTCCTCAATCCTGTTCTAGCTCAGGGGTAATGATTCAATCCATCCATTTTCTGTTATCCTACAGAGGGAACATGGAGCCTATCCCAGGGGACTCAGAGTGCCAACCAATTGCAGTGCACAAACACACACACACACATATGCACACACTACAGACAGTGCCAAACAGCACGTCTTTGGACTGGGGGAAGAAATCTCTTAAGCGTGGGGGAAAATATGAAAACGCAGAGTGCAGGCAGAATCCCAGCCACTGAGGGTGGCAAAGTAAATGTACTAACCACTAAACCATCATACTGATAATTCTGTATGACTAAAAAAGCTAAAATCTACTGGTGAGCCACTGGCGAACCATTAAACAAAATACTTAGCTTCTCATTGTTGAGTTTCTTCACATAAACGTAATTGTGCTGCCAAATGTAATTGTCCAGTGCATCACATTAACCACTCTTCCCAGTTCTTTACCTTGCAATGCTTTTGAAAAACTCCTGAACCAGCAAAGCAGAGAGGACCACAGTGTGGGAAAAACTCCCTGAGACGACATGAGAAAGAAACCCTGAAAAATCATAACTCTTTATAAATCATTACTCTTCCTAGTGCTATAGTGCACTATAAAGTCACACAGGAGTAAGTGGGAATAATATGTTTTTGGGATGTGCATCTTTCATAAAGGAGCATCTACAACACCAGATGGAGGGTGAATCATCTTTTTGAGAAGCTCTATTCTCAAAAATTCTTTGCTTGGACCATGATCCTACTCCATCCTCAGTGGATCATCATGCCTTCCTCAGTAATTCCAGTCTCCCTGTGTATAAGTTTTGATCCCTGTGATTGGTCAATTAAATCTCATACCTCATATCTCCTGACCTCAGCAGTTTGTTCTTTGCCTCACATTCACATGCTTGGCATTTACAGTAGACTCTCGTCTATTCAGTCATCTCTTGTCTTATACCGAGGCTGACATCATAGATGCTCATGTAGGCGCGAAGGACGCTCCGGTTGAATTTTTGGATAATTGTGTAATAAAATGAAAACAAATAGTGACATTTTCTTAAATAGCAAAATCATTAGTATTTGTTCTCTGCCCCTTAAACAGCTTTGCCAAATTTAGCATCTCTTTACCCATTTTTTTCCACAAAACATTCATTCATTCATTCATTCATTCATCTTCTACCGCTTATCCGAACTACCTCGGGTCACGGGGAGCCTGTGCCTATCTCAGGCGTCATTGGGCATCAAGGCAGGATACACCCTGGACGGAGTGCCAACCCATCACAGGGCACACACACTCTCATTCACTCAGGCAATGACACACTACGGACAATTTTCCAGAGATGCCAATCAACCTACCATGCATGTCTTTGGACCGGGGGAGGAAACCGGAGTACCCGGAGGAAACCCCCGAGGCACGGGGAGAACATGCAAACTCCACCCACACAAGGCGGAGGCGGGAATCGAACCCCCAACCCTGGAGGTGTGAGGCGAACGTGCTAACCACTAAGCCACCGTGCCCCCCCTCCACAAAACATGATTAAATAAAATGATTTTCCATTTTCAAACATTCAATATAATTGTAAACTATAGACCAAAGATGCCTGAAGATATTCACCAAATCACAGTCTGAGAGTTAAAGATAGATGTTTTAAAACGGAGGAGAGCTGAATGTGGGTGCTTCAGAGAAATTTCTGGAAATTTGCCTCAGAATATGCAGTCTCAGAATAAACCTACTGTATGTTGTAGATTTTGTGTGTGTGTGTGTTGGAAATATACAAAATGATATATAAACTGATGAAGTTTTTAATTTATGACTATTTTAAATTCAATACAGTACAGAATTATTCTGTATATTTTAAACAAATACTATGTCTAAATACATATTCATAGCTTTTCAGTCCTTTTGCTCATTTAAAAAGTTTACGCATGAAATAGAGAACAAACAAATTAATACCTAGGCAACTTGCACCTAAAATAAATCCATACATACGCTCAGCTAGTGTAATGTTTCCATTTTATGCCAGTCATTTGTGGCAGCAAATAAATGACGCAATTTTGATTCATTTCTATTTTAATCGGCATTTCGGTTTTCTCGGTAGACATCACTGCTCAAAACGGAGCACTTGCAGAAATGCAGCTTTATATTTAGATCCCTAACGAGTCAAAACTCTCTGAGACGACACAAGTAAGAAACCTTGAGAGAAACCCGACACAAACGGGAAGCCAGCTTCTTCTCGTTATATTGCACTACGAAGTCAAACAAGAGTACGTGTGAATAATGTGTTTTGGGACGTGTGCCTTTAGAGTATTCATGTAGGAGCATCCACTTCAGCAGAGGTTGAGTCAGGATGATTGAGTCAGGATCCGGCACCAAAATCACATCAGGAGGAAGGAATGTGTGCTTCGCTCAGCAGAGAGAGAGAAAGAGAGCGAGAGAGAGAGAGAGAGAGAGAGAGAGAATTGTGCTTTAATCAATGCCCTATTGTTAAAAGCTTGCTCCGAGGTATTTGTTATGGCTCAGACTCCTTACCTTTTCCTTTCATTTATCTGCCACACACTCTACATATGATATGATTCATGTCATTTCACATCCCAAAAAAAAAAACAGTATTGTCCTGATAGTGTACAGGGGTTACACTCCTCACCGTATCCTCTTTTTAGACCCTTGAAGATTTTATGACCTCCTTATCAGTGGGTGTGGTTGAAACATCTGAACGATGGGTGTTCACATTTTTTTCGACGTTTTATATATAGTTTAATTGTTAGACAGTTATATTCTATGAATGTTTACAGAGAATACTTTAATAAATAAATAAATGTTACTTTTACATTATCAGTGAGGAATGAACTCTTTACAGTAGTGAAGCTTCAGTCTGCTCTTTAGTGTGGAATCACATACATTACAATTCACACCTTCGATGGATCCAGTGACGTATGTTGATTTGCACACGTTTACACGGTGTAAAACAAAAGCAGTGCTCCCTGCTCCATAGACCAGGAATTTCGAAAGCATTCACCGTCCCTGTTAATATCAAACAGTATTCAAAACAAACTGACAAATCCGTTCTACTTCGTTAATCACAGCGTCTTACACAGAAGGCTGAATCAATAGACCAGCAATAAATGCAGCAGGACCCAGACTGCCATGACTCCACACATTCGGTATTGAGTTCTTTAATCAGCTATAAATCACCTGCGCTGCCCTTAAGCAACCATTACTGCTCTCTAATTACACGAACTGAACAAATTAGCTGTCTGAACCATCGCACAAAGGAAGAGAGAGAACAAACCTTCTCCGGTGTACTTTTATTAACAGGTGTGTTAAGTGAATCGGGTGTCATCGCAGGATACTAATGCGTCTGTTCTCTTTGCACGATTATGATGAAATTGCACATTTGTCCTTGTGCGCAGATCCATCATGGAGAGCCTGAGAGTCTTGGGCTTCAGCATGCTGCTGTGTGTGGGTAAGATATACAGGTTTATTGTTTATGATAGCATCTTTTATCCATATCAATAAAAGGTTTGGCTGTGCTGGACTGAATATATATTTTTAATCATCTTCAATATATAATAGTTTATAGTTAAAATGTGAGAGATTTAAACAGCAGCTGACGACATTGAGCACATTTTACTTTGAATGAAATTGATTTAAACAGTAAATTTTGTGGATTTTTACAAATCACCACCAACAACAACAAAAAAAAAACATTCGTTCCTCTGTAAACAGAGATGAGCAGAATGATTGATTTCAGATTTTCAAGCAGTTTCAAAATACAAAAGCATGCTTTACGCTAGATTATAGGGTGTTCTACATGGTCTCAGTCATTAAAAACCACGAAACATGATATCTCAGACATCAGAATCCTCCAAACCAACAAACGCTTTTTCATTTAGAACTGAGGAGAAGCAGTGAACATGTGAACACGAACAAGTGCTCAACATATCCTGAAGCCGGCTGAGAAAATGGCAGGACGTGCAAAGATTTCTCTCAAATCCTGTTATTGTATACAAAATATTTTTTATTTGTTAAACACTTGATTTATATTCAATATGTAATAGTACTAATGTCTTCATTGTTATTTTAAATAGAGAAGTAAAAAAAAAATGAAGAAGTGAGCATGTGTTCAAACATTTGATTGATAATTGATAATGTAATTAATTGATTGATTGGATTGACGAGTCAGATTTGAGTATTAACTAAGCCATTTATTTTGCCTTTCAGCTTTCTCTGAGACTCAGAATGGTAAGCTTTCTGACATAATAAATGTTTCATTATCAATCGTAAGCCAAACCACTACAATCCTCAGTGTAATCCATCAACCTCAATGTGCTTCGATCTTCTTCAGTGAAAGACCAGCTGGTGTTCCTGGGCGAGGATTATCACATCTTGTTGCCAGCAGGCGGCGCTATAGTGACCTTCAAGCCCAGGCTCGGTCCAGAAGGCCGGGAGATGGAGATGATCAAGGACGGGGAAATTGTAAACCAGCGGGTCAAACTGAACGATGCTCGGACTCACCTGATTCTGGAGAACGTCGGAGAGAGCGACGAGGGAGTGTACATCATCCAATCTGAGCAAAACAATCAGGACATCAAGTGGCTCAATCTCATCGTCAGAGGTCTGTCTGATCCATCCACTTTGATTTTACGGCACTATGTTTTTTTGTGGAAAATAAATTTCTAAAAACATCCAGTATAGCTATTAATACCTAACAGTAGTAGAAGTATATTTAATTATGGATGGAACACGATAGGAACGAAAATGAACTTTTTAATGTATTTGTTTCATAAAAAAAGTACATGTTGTATTGTGATTTGGATTTTCGAACATTATATTAAAAAAAATGAAATGTTACAGAAACATGTTTGTTTCAGTAAAGAAAGGAATGGTATTAGATAATCGACAACATCAAAACAAGTGTATCAATCAGAGGGTGTGTCTCAATCCACTCCCTCGATCCCTAACATAGTGAATCAGTATATTGTATAAATGAGTTCAGGCATTCATCAGGACTCAGGTGACGTGACTACGTACTCAAATTGCATATACAGTCTGAACTTTGTTCGCTTGCGAGTCTGAACTTTGTTTGATGAATATGAGGACGTAGTCATGTCACCTGAGTCCTGACCAGTGCCTGAACTCATTTACACAATATACTGATTTACTACCTAGGGATCAAGGGAGTGTATATTTATGTGAGAGCCACAAGAACGAGCCACAACAAGCTGTTTACATTTGTCTTGTAGACTTGTTTGTCCGTTTATTTTTTTTGAGCTGAGGTGCTTTGGAGAATGTGTGACATCATTTCCAGTAAGGGAACATAGTCAGCATCAATGCTCCCTGGTTTCTATGGTCCATTGTGGGTATTTTTAGGTAGCGAAAGGATTTTGCGTTAGAGACCGACAGCTCTTAAATTGGCTGACACACTGATCAGCGCCAAGAGATCTGTTAGAGACCCACCCAAAATCTCCAGAAGAACTGTGGAAGATTCTAGGAGTATCCTGGAAAAGCTGACCATGTGATTTGTGTATAAAACTACACAAAGTGTACCTGAGACCTCTGATGACATTTTTTTAAAAAGCAAAGGATTGTCACATCAAATATTGTCTTTGTTCATTTTATTACTGTTTGCTTTCTTTATAGTTATTCATTTACAGCCTTTCTTTATTTAGACCTTTGCACAGTCCTGTATTTTTATAAGAGAAAGTCTTTTAGTAAAATTTTCAAATGGATTTATTTTTTTATCCAAACATAAGTGTAGCATAAAAGTATTTTGTAACATCCACAAATTGTAGCCAGTGTATGTACAGTGCTGTAGTCACCCAGAAACACATGAAGCACGAGCCGTGAATAGTTCTCATTATTACAGGGTGCATGGAGTTAACAACATGGAGGGTGTAATGATGCAGAAGCTAATTGCATCTCTGTCAAACCACCCTTGGTGCTTTCCGTTTTTTCGTTTTTCTCTCCCCACATCTCTCTGCCTCTCATTCTCACCCTCTCCTTAAAAAATCTCTTCACTCCCATCAGATTGCACAATGGAATCGAGTGTGATATACGGAGGCGAGTTCCACGTTTCGTTGGTCGACGTCACTACCCCGATAAGCGTGGGCTTCCGTCCCATCGCCGTGGAGGCCAATCAGACCTCTTTGCCTGCGACAGAGCTACTGAAGCTCGATGGAAGTTTGAAGGAGAGTTATGAGGGCCGCATCTTCAGTAACGAGCAGCGGCTTGTCCTGAAAGCCGTAACCGGGGCTGATGAAGGCAGCTACACCATCTCTGACTCCATTGACAAAGTGAGCAAGAAGATCTGCCTTAATGTGAAAGGTAAGGAAAAGAGAACGATGGAATAGGGCAATCCTGTGCTTTGTATTATGTCCTGGAATTAATATAGTTTGGATTGGATTGTGCCAAAAAAGGACTACTGTCTTGATCAATAACATAAATACAAGTGATGAGGGGTACACATGAGGGGTTTTCTGTGTTGCAAGGCTCACAGGTAGAATTGAACTCAACACACTGCACTTTTGAGCTGGAATAGTTCTTGCACATGTGGTTAATGCAGCTTGGCTTTTTTTTCACACACACTTAATGTGTGTAATAGGTTCCTTGGCTGACTTTATCCTTGGCATTGAAGTACCCATTATAATGGGCATAATGTTTATATAACTTGAATCAGTTCAGTTTCATATTGCTTTTGTCTTTTTAGAGGGTAAATCAGAGACAGAGAAGGGGTGGGGGTTACGTAGGAATCCGAGAATCGAAGGTAGGACCAATGTGGAAATGGCAGAAGATGCGACACACGGGACTTGGGCAGGATTTAAAGATGGGAACAGAGGCATGAGATCTGCATCCATTTGAAGAAGGAGGAACAGAATGCATGACCGCAGTTAGATATTGAACAATGTAGTGAACTGCTTAGAATTACTCCTATCCTCACTGCACTATCAGTCTAATAAAATATTCATGCTCTCTCTTTCTTTCCTCCACTGACTTCATTCCCACTCTCGTATGCTTTGTTCACCAAACTCTCCTGCTTCTCTTCTCCAGTGGCCTGCTTTTTGTAACAATTTAAGAATGATAATGAAATGTTAGGTCTTTCTTTCTTTCTTTCTTTCTTTCTTTCTTTCTTTCTTTCTTTCTTTCTTTCTTCTCTGTCATTGCAGAGCAGGAAAACTTTGTCACAGTGCCATATGGGGGCAAGTTTAAGCTGAATCTGCACATGAACAGCTCCTCTGCCCGTCTGATCTACTCATCCGACTCCAATGGCTCTAACAACTTCAGCTGGGTGATTATGGAGAAAGGCGAGCTGAACCTGCCTCCTGAGCGCAACATGGAGGGCCGGTTCTCTATGGAGGACTCTGTGTGTATCCTGGAGCAGGTGACGCCCAGTGACTCAGGACTGTACCAGGTCACTGATCTACAGGGCTTCTCCGTGTCCAAAATCCACTTGGGGGTGGGACGTAAGGAAACAAGAGCACTTCATCTTCCTTTAATTACATGAAATGTTGTTTTATATAGACAATACTACTGTACATGGCTAAATGTTTGTGGATGCTTGAACACCAGACCTATATACTTGTTGAGGTGAGTGGCAGCAGTTTTTGGAAGAACCAGTTCATCCAATATTATGGGATTTTTCCGCTTGAGAAATGAACACTGCAATATTTGGTTGGAGCTTGCAATTTTTCAAAATTACCACAGATATTCTGCAGATTTGGGCCAAGACTCATCCAGTGATATCATCACAACATACACTCAGCAAAAGCCCTCTTTCATTTCAGTCCATCAAAGATAAGCACAGATATCAGAGTACGAGTATGTACATAGAGAGTACACATATGTGTCACTGGTAGGAGTTTAAAAGAATCCTGTGCATGCCAATTCAAGTAGTTTTTGGGAAAAAAAACAAAAAATGCTTTGCAAGTTGCATTAGACATTACAGCATGTTTGGATCGCAAAAAAACAATCACAAAAAAACAGTGAAATCCTGGAGTAACTGAAGTACAACATAGTTTGGTGGTCAGGCGTCAACATTCTTTTGGCCAGCTAGTGTAAAGTATTAATACATGGTCATATGTATTATCTGTACATCTCATATATTGTCTGATGTTTACATCCAGGCATCAACAAATATAGCAAGATGTAAATGAGGTTTTTCTTGTTTGTATATAATAATAGTAGTACTGAATTACTATAAATAATAATATGGCGTTAAAAGAATAAACCAACATAAAGGCCACAGATCTGGCTATAGGAGAAAAACAAGCCATTGTAAAGCTGAAAAACAGAGGGACAATCTAACGGAGCGGCTGCACAATGATAAATAAATGACAATAAAGCAATTTGGAATGTCCTGAAAGAAGAAACTAATAAAAGTAAAAACATTTTATTTCTGTTACTAATGAAACATTTCTCTCTCTCTCTCTCTCTCTTTCTCTCTCTCTCTCTCTCTCTCTCTCTCTCTCTCTCTCTCTCTCTCAGCATATACGCTGCCTAAAGTATTTGTAGCCGTGATTTCACTTGTGGCTTTGCTGGTGGTGCTGCTGTTGGTGTGTTTGGTGTCATGTTTGGTGAAGGTGCGCAGAAGGGCAGCAAAAGCCCGGGCCATTGAGAAGATTGCAAAAAATGCAGGCAAAGAAGAAGGATCCGCCTTTAGACAGGTAACAAAACTACTGGACACCAAACATTAAACATTCAAACGCCCCTTTGCAACCCTAATAACCACCACTGTGGAGTGTGACATGAAGAAATTCAATGCTGAAACGAAACTCCAACACAGGTGCAAATTCCATTTTTTTGCCTCTGGTAAAAAGAGTCATTTTATTTGTTAATTGTACATTGTGGTGAGACTCTGTAAACTCACTAAAATCACAGAACAATTCAAGAACAGAGACCATTTTCTCCAGTAGCACAATGTAGGAATGTTAAATGAAGCATGACTCAGCAATATTGACCCACCAATGAGTCACTGCTTTTTCCCACCCACTATGAGTCATCATTGGTGATTCCCAACACCTAGCTAGTTTCTGGATGGTGGGTCAGCCCAGGATGGTGATCTGATTCCTCATGTATCACACATCTTTTCAAACTGCTTCTCATGCTATGTCACAGCCGAACACTTAAAAGAAAGCGTTAACTGCTTTATTCCACATACATGATCATACTTGGCCATTCTGGAGTCAAACAATTCTTAACAGCAAATGCACAAACAAATCAAACTAGACTTCCCCTTCCAACACTTAAATATTGTTTTGGTTTTATTGGACACGCACTACAGTTAATAGTCGACATCAGTTACCTACTTTCTGAATCTCAAGGCTCATGCTCTCATGGTAAGTTCATTGATTATGTGATTGTTGTGTGAACCGCATACTGATTTTCCTTTAATGAATGCAAGTTGCATAAACAAAAGTTTTGAATCGTTTCTAATTAATTATTATTATTTTTTTTTTACTTTAATTGAAATCAATTACCAATAAAACATAAGAGCACTCACTTGCATTTAGCTAAGAGAAAATCGTCCCACTTTACCATATGGCCAGAAAATGCAAGTTTTACACACACTGACCATTAAATTGTATCTGTAATGACACAACGCCCATGTGTGTTTGCAGGTAGTGAAGGAAGCTTGCTCCCGTCAGACTGACGAGGCTCCTGCCCTCTCACAAAAGGAAGATATTACAGAGAAATCCCAGAGCACTGAAATCAGCATTAAGGTTTGTACCATAAAGATTAAGCCAAGAAATATTTCTGATTATATGTACATTATTTTTATGTGCATATGGATCATTATGTAAATTTTTTAGGGTCTGGAAGTTTCTGCTAAGGATACAAGTATCCACGATAAGAACCTGGAGACCAGCGACTCAGGAGTAGGCTTCACCACTGCTGGCCTCCCACTGGACAGTGATACTGAGGCGCCAACAGTACCCCTTACGGAATCTGACATTCTGAGCTCCTCTGTTGCTACTGATGCCAAACCTACTGCAAAGCAAGAGTCCAAACTCACTGTGTCTTCACCTCCCAAGCCAGCAACCACCCCTGATGCTAAGCCAGCACCGTCTCCCGACCCCAAACTCTCTGTTACACCAACGACAGAAACAAAAATGGCCATCTCACCCACTCCTGAGTCCAAACCGAGCTTGAGTCCATCTCCAGACCCTAAGCCCGCAGTGACACCCGAGTTGAAAACAGCAGTTAGCCCTACTTCTAAAGCCACAGTCAAACCAACTTCCACTCCTGAAGTCAAACTAACCCCAAGTCCTGGATCATCAAAGGTGGTAACACCAACTCCTGACTCCGAACCAGCCGCAGCTTCAACTAAAACGGCAGTGTCCCCAGCTTCTGATCTTAAGCCAACCAAACCTGACTCCACACCATCTGCCCTGAGTCCATCAGCAGCACCTACGTTTGAAGCCCCTGATAAAAAGCTTGGCCCCTCTCCATCACCAGAACCCAAACTGGCTCTCTCACCAACCCCTGATGCAAAACCCACCACCAATGGTACCCTTGAGCCCACCCCAGATATAGGATCTTCTGACGCAAGTGAAATCCCTGCAAAAACCCCAGAGACTGAGAAAAGCTCTGTCAAAGCTCCTGAGTTAATCTCGACCGATGATCCAGCTCCAGAGGCCAGCAAGCAAGACTCCAACAGCGACGGTGCTCCTGCATCAGTTGTAGCGGAAACATCTTCCACCTGAGGTCCAAACCACTGCCTGATTACTGCTCCCTCTTCACGTCTTTTAACACCGCT
This sequence comes from Tachysurus vachellii, assembly GCF_030014155.1. Classification (NCBI taxonomy): domain Eukaryota; kingdom Metazoa; phylum Chordata; class Actinopteri; order Siluriformes; family Bagridae; genus Tachysurus; species Tachysurus vachellii. The sequence goes on along the minus strand of NC_083464.1, from coordinate 24,398,431 downwards.
GACAATCGAGATCTAACAACAAGCAAAGACTCTTATTATGAAGGAGGGCAACTTTAGTCTACTAAACCTCACACTTTACGCATAACTAACGTCCACTGTATATTTAACCTGAATGAATTCCTAGTTAATCACTTTGTAAAACCGTTCCATAGACACAGAGACGTACCACTACAGGAACCACTACAGGTATTCCATAGACTGTTTATTTAATGCAAGCCAAGAAAGGCTGCCCCTTACATGCAAACAAGATGTACAGATGCAACATCCTCATGATACCTAAATATGATTCCACTGCATGCAAAAAAATAATAATAATCAAGAGAATGAACTAACTTCAATTAATCTTTGATGTATCTGGAGATTGTGGTAGTGAACTGGGTGACTGTGACCATAGACCCCAAAAGAACACTCGTCTGTTTCTTCTTCTTCATCATCTTCTTCATACCCCAGAGACATTGGCTCCATAAGTTTCTTTTCAAGCATTAACAAATAACATCCACATCGGTAGGAATATCAACATCAGTGCAAATTAGAAAGATAATCATTGAAGGTTAAAAGGTATACTGATCTAAACATGTTTTTCTTAAACATGTTTGAGAAAAGTTTACTTGGACTTTGGACTTGACACAGAACAACTAACTTAACAAAACCCACAACATTAACCCGGAACATTCTGATGGACCTATTGTTGGAGTCATTCCACTGAAACCTAAAAACAAAAAAAAATCCAGGCCACATTACAAACTCTAAACACCATTTCACTGGATCTTCTCTCCCAACGTCTAGACACAAAGCAGAGCTTTTCACGGGACTGACTTTAAAAAGGTAATCAAAAAAAAAAAAAAAACAAACAAAAAAAAACTCTAACATCATAACATTCCCTCCTTTGGAGTAATTTCTAGTGTTAGATAATTTCAATAATATAGGCAAAAAAATATATTTAGATTTAGATCTATCTGGCATGAGTCTGTTACAGTATGTGTTTATGGCTGCCTATTCTTACTAGTTTTGAATTGTGTAATGTTTTATGAGGAACTGCAAGAATGCTCTTGATTGGGTCCCAAATACTTGTAGATTTCGAGGAAGGGCAGTTACAACAAGGTTTAGGTACTGAGCGTAATCTTGGACGTAAATTGGTGCTTTTAATCCAGGAATTTTAGGAACAATTGATTGGTTGATTGATTCATTGATTGATTGATTTCCAAAAAGTTTACCATCAGCTGTCAGAATCCGTTTACAGATTTTCGGGTGCCTCTTGTGGAATATGAACACGACTGCCCTTTTGCTATTGCACCAGTAGTGTAGGAAAGGAAGCAGTTCACCGGGTATGATTTTTTTCAAATATTTGGTAATACGGTGTTGAGTGTTGCTCGTTTACATGGTGTAACTACAGAAGGTCAGATTTTAGTACCGGGCAGATTTCTTTTAACGCAGAGGATTTTGCCAATGCCTCTACCTCGTATCACACATAGAGACACTAAGAAGGCTCACTTTACCGTAGTAAAAAGGTCTGATCTGAGTTTCCGATTAAAGCACAACACTTGATCTCGATCTGAGGCTTTACTACAATTTTGAAACCGCGAAATCTTCCCTCCTTGACCTTTGAGAATGGCCTTGTTCTTTATACGTACGCCTTTTACACTCGTATGAGTATTATGAATCGAGATTTTAAAGCCATGATGTCTTGTAATGTAATAAGACACAGCACATAACAGGAGCATGTATGTAAGTTACTTGCATTACCCACTCTAGATACAGTAATTAGACACCTTGAGCTTATAAGTTTCTATCTGACTACCTTTTTTTAATCTCTGAATATATGGTATGAGAAATCTTGCTCAGTATCTTTAAAAAAAAACTAAAGAATCAGATAGAATTTTATAACTCTAAAGTCTCAATTCTTAAATGGCTTCGTAATATTATTTATGATCCATAATTCGTAGCTGTAGCATTAACAGGGGGAATATTAGCTACCAATATTACCAATATTAGCAAATAAGTTTTCAGTCACTTTCACTTTTCTCTCTCTCTCTCTCTCTCTCTCTCTCTCTAACCTAAGTGCTATAGGCTATGAGCCGTTTTTCTCCCCAAACAGCTGGTCTGTCATTTCGAGATCGATTTAAGCAATACTTAAGTGCAAAGCCTATGCATGTGTGCGCACATCAGTCATATGAAGGCAAGAGCTCCAGAAAACGAGTTATGCAAGGCAATGACAAAGGATATGTTTTTTTTTTTTTTTTTGTGATGTCTTCACAAAAAAAAAGTACACTTATTAATTGGTGAATTGCACATCTAGTATATAAGCATGCTCTTACATTGTCCATAGTAATATTTTATTTAGGCCTGTAAATCGAATCGGATCCAGAATGCATTTCACTGCATTTTGTATAATTCATCAAGAGATCAGAAACGCTATATAATGAAAAATAAATAAGGTTAAGAATGAACAATAACAGTACATACACGAAGATGTTCGGTTATATGGCATGAATCCACTCGGGAACTCAGTGAATTATTGTAGGTTTAATTAAAGCTTCTTACACAACTTCACAACTTAATCACCACTCATCAAAAAAAAAAAAAGAAAAGTGGAAAAAAAAATCCCCAGTAAGTATCTTCTGTACACTAAAGTGATTCTCTACAGCATGGTAGTTCTAGTACAATGGAGTGCATCAGGGTCTACAGAGTGACAGGAAAAGGGCAGGCATGCGTAATCGCTGTTGCCTTTGCACCAGATGAAGGTTAAGTGCCTTGCTCAGGGGCACAACCACATTCAAACAAAGCAGAACGGGGCGGATCGCGTCTGGACCGTTCTCACAGACACCAGCTCTTAAAACTTTGTATGATTTCGCTGCAATCCGTTCACTACCCTGTAAACTCTTCAACCTGTCACACGCTTCACTGCGACGCAAAGACACCTGGACACCACTGACGAACGCAACGCTAGTTTAAACAATTATCTAACCTCTAGAAGAATAGTAGTCATTGTATCTAAGTGTGTTTGTTAAAAAAAAGGTAAAGGTAAAGCATGAACTCAGTGCAATCATTTTATGAAGAAGTGATAACATGCATCCCTTTTGTAAAAAAAAATACAAAACAAAAAAAAAAAAATATGTGCTGTTTTGTTTAATATTTAGTGTACACCTAAAAAAAACAGGGCGGTGCAAAGAGTTTTTTTCTCCACACATATTTGTAGTGTGTGCGCAGTATGCGTGTGTATTCCGTGTTTGGTACTTATATGTATTTACTATCAGCACCATGAGTATGCATTAAATGGGTGAGTGTGTGTGCAGGGTCTGTGTTTATATTAAGGCTACACTGGAGAAACGATGGATCGTGAACGCTGCTAATTGCAGGCATTTCCTGAAGAATTTCATAAGGAAAGCAGCCCAAGTTTTAAAGGGGTGGTAAAACACGATTTCACTTTTCTAACTTTAGCTAGTGTGTAATGTTCCTGTTTGAGCATAAACAACATCTGCAAAGTTACAACGTTCAAAGGTTTAAGCAAAGGGAGATATCTGCTTTTAAAGAAATCCATTTCTAAGGTCTACGGCAGGGGGCACGGTGGTTAGTGGTTAGCACGTTCGCCTCACACCTCCAAGGTTGGGGGTTCGATTCCCGCCTCTGCCTTGTGTGTGGAGTTTGCATGTTTCCCCCGTGCCTCGGGGGTTTCCTCCGGGTACTCCGGTTTCCTCCCCCAATCCAAAGACATGCATGGTAGGTTGATTGGCATCTCTGGAAAATTGTCCGTAGTGTGTGAGTGAATGAGAGTGTGTGCGCCCTGCGATGGGTTGGCACTCCGTCCAGGGTGTATCCTGCCTTGATGCCCGATGACGCCTGAGATAGGCACAGGCTCCCCGTGACCTGAGGTAGTGAGTGAGTGAGGACTACAGCAAACGGCCGGTAAGGACTACACGACATTCCTCCAGGGTTGCTGACGTCACTAAGCCCAATATTTACATAAACCCCTCCTCCGTGAATATTAAATAAGGGGGGCGTGTCCATTTTATATTGCTGTGGAGCAGAGTTGTGGTATAGTTAGTAGGCTGGAGTGTCGTTGCCGCGATGCCGACGAAACGCTGTTATTTTCATCCGGATTGCAGGTCCACTTTGTTCAGCCTTCCTAGGGACGGGGAAGTTAGGGATCAATGGTTAAAATTTATTTATAACTCGGTCCCTCATAATTGGTATGGTTTTATTGACTACTGGTAAAGGTAAGGGGCGTGACGTTTCCGAAAAACGTGCACTAGGCGGTTAGCGGATCACAACACACTGGGCCAGCTAACCAATCTAAGCCCATTGCTATTTTTGAGGGACTGGCTTCATAGAACCCGGAAGCCATCAGACCGTTTTACAAGGAGGGACAGAGCTGTGTAGAATAAAGGGAAAATATATGAAAAATAATGCAATTTAAAAAAAAAACAAAAACGAAGCATGAACACATGTTACAGTGCACCACACAAACACAATCAAGCCTTCAAAAAAACGTGTTTTACCACCTCTTTAACATCCCGCTGCCCGACTCTCTCTCTCTCTCTCTCTCTCTCTCACACACACACACACACACACACACACACACACATACATTTACAGCATTTGGCAGACGCCCTTATCCAGAGCGACGTACATAAGTGCTTAAATCTCTAACATTGAATACATTAATGCTGGCTCACTAAGTTACATACTTAAGATACCATGAGTTTAAAACATTTGTTCAAAGTTACAATGAAAAAGTGTCAAAGGTTTTTTTTTAAATGCAAAAGATAAGGAAAAAAGTGCTAGTTGAAGTGTTTCTCTCTCTCTCTCTCACACACACACACACACACACACACACACAGAGACTCAAAAACTTACTTGTGATCTAATTGTTTGGCTCTGACATCTGGAGTGACAGGTTGTGATGTGATTTGAGGTGAAATGACGGCACAGATGCTGATGTTTGATCCGTGACGTGTTTGATTATAGATTTTAGAAGCTGGAGAGATTTTTATTTGCTCTTCAGAGACTCAGCAGGCCATTTGCTGAAGCATTTCATTTTAGAAACTTGAACTAAAAGTAAAATAGCTTGAAGATAAGAGACTCTTGATGGGAAAAGAAAGGTTGAGGCATCTGGTCTGGATTGACATTATGAACTATTTCACAGTCATGGTGGATTTAAGGTTTTGAGGATGACTAATCAGTGTGTGTTTCTTTGATTGTTTGTTTGTTGTTGTTTTTTTTTAATTGAAAATGAAAAAAAAAACAAGTTTAGCTCACACTAAAATGAAGTAAAGACACATTTTACTTGCTTTAACTCGTTCATCGCACAAAATCTGGAAAATTAAATATTCACCAAATTGACCCGGAAATACAAGTAGGCTTTTTGACATGTTATTCTCTCGAAATTTAATCTGTTTTAATGTGATAAAAATGACATCAACATACAGTGCTGGGCAAAAAGACTTAATGAAGGAAAATACTGTAAAAAAAAAAGGATAATTGAATTAAACCTTTCTACATAAAATGTATAGAGATATAAAGAGCAATAAACGGTAATAAACTGAACACACTTTGAACCTTTTCTTAAAATTGTCAGTAGTCTCAGATTCAAAGTTTATATAATACTTCTGGAGATTTCTTTGACTGTTCTGCTTGCTTCGTCGTTGTTGTCTGTCCTTCTTTATCAATATACAAATCTTGTTTCTATAATAAGTGATGTTTGGAAAAATATGTAACGTAACAGAATTTGTGCTTAAATTTAAAAAAAAAAAAAAAAAGGTGTGCGGTTGCCAAAACTTTAGCACAGCACTGTGTGTAGGTCTACATCTCTGGTGTTTAAATTATCTTTAAATTGCAGCCCCGGGAATAAAATCTTGCTGATGAATCCTTTTTCTCTTTATCCATGTCGTTCTGAAGTATCGTTACACTCTTGTATTTTTTTAATAAGGCGTGCTGTGAGTCATATCAGCAGAACAACAGGCATCAAACCTTAATCTAACTCGCTTCTTGCTGTGTCTCATGGATCGCTGGTATGGATTATAATGCATCTGAAACAAAGAAAAGCAAGCAAACGAGATCATTCGAGAGCTTCTTGTAATATTTATTGTGTTAAAGCAAGAAACTTGTTTGGGTGCAATGAATATTTTATGATGTTGAAACGGAAAACAAATCAACGCAGCACACACAGACGAGGATTCTTAAGCCGAGGTTCTACCGACTTTACACCCTGTTTTATTTCCCTTATCAGATGTCTCAGAATACAGTCAAACTCTTAGGATTATTTCTCATCAATCCCTTAAGCGTGCTCTAGCTGTATGGATGCTCAGAACCTATGACTCATTTGTGTGTGTGAGAGTGAGTGAGTGAGTGTGTGTGTGGTAAAAGCTTAGAAGACAGAGCATAAGAATGAGCACTCAGACTTACACAGGACAGTGAGGTTGTTAGCACTGGGCAGTTACAAAAGGCAACCTACAGAGTGTGTGTGTGTGTTTGCTCTAGTCGGCGTCCTGCAGGACAACACGCAGTTCCACTTGCCTCCGTCTCGTGTCCGTCACACGGCCCAGGTTCTCTTCGATGACCTATTTCCAGTCTGTCCATCTCTGTAGCTCCGTTTTGCACAGACACATATGCACACGTTTTGTGATGGAACATGACATTTGTTATGTTATAATAAAAAGCAAGGTCTAAAAAACTTTGTTTTCCTTGCACCTCTTTTTGTACCTCTTTTTAAAAATATTACTTTGAAACAATGGCAGTTATACTGCAAGACAGTACACACACACACACACACACACACACACTTTTGTTCTACATTTGTTTATGTAGTATCTGTACTACATTGTGCCGAGTTCAACAGGTGACTGATAATTATAGGCAGCATAAAGTGAACAATATGAAACCCAGACACTGACTCAACATCCGTCCAACATTTACATGGATCTCTCGCTTCCTATACTGTTCATTAACCTTTAATCCAGACAGACTTTAATTTTGACCCTGATGTTCACTGTTACGTTCATTTTTATTCCACATGAAAATACTTGGAAGACATCAAAGGTTTCATACACACACAATTAAGATCCAACAAATCATATACCATTAATGAGAAATCTTAGAGCATAGAAAGTGCTTCAAGTCCATCTGCTCAGTCCTTCTGTCAGAGCGAAGGATAGAAGATGGACATAGGGGCGAGGTTCCTCCCTTCATCTGTATCACAAGGGTTGTAGAACGGGTAAATAGGTATGAGAATGGAATCCAGAGAGAACGAGAAGAGCAGCATCATAGTGAGAGCATCGTAGAAGGACACCTCCTCCCTGTCGCAGTCCAGGAAGACGCCGATGCGGACGGGCAGAGTGGCACTGCGTATGACCGTGGGCTTGGGGTCAGTGCAGGCCACGATTAAGCTGTTCTTCAACGCCAATGTCCACAGCCCATTTGCCGTGGTGGACGAGTCCATCTCACCACGGCACACGTCCTCTCTGGCCACGCCCAGGCGCCATGCCGTCTTGCCTCGCACATCCACCTCCCAGTAATGGCGACCGTGCAGGAAGCCCTCTCGACCCATCACACAGTAATAATAGTGGAAACGTTTATTGTTGTCATCTGCAACCGGTTCCTTGTGTTCCTCAAAATTCACCATTGTGTTGTTAGCTGACAGGGTTAGCAGCGGGTGAGCGGTCTCTGGGTCAAAGGTCAACGACGATATGTCTGCACATGAGAATGAGTTCACAACGAAGGTAAATCAGCAGAACTTCACAAAATACACAAACAATAAATAAAAATCATTTCAGTGTCTACCTTATGTACTGTAGATGATTCCAGTCATGTTTGTTATACATCATACATGCACAGATTGAGCATTTTATTAGGAACATCTGTACACCTACGCATTCAGGCAATTATCCAATCAGCCGATCGTGTCGCAGATACAGGACAAGAGCGTCAGGTAATGTTTAGATCAAACATCAGATTGGGGAAAATGTGATCAGTGATTTTGACTGTGGCATGATTGCTGGATTTCTGAGTGTTTTTATAACTGCTGATCTCCTGGGATTTTTACACACAACAGCCTCTAGAGTTTACAGAATGGTGTAATAAAGAAAAAATATCCAGTAAGCATTGAACCTTTTTTGATGAGACAGTTCTAAGGAGAATGACCAGACTGGTTCAAGCTGACAGAAAGTCTACAGTAACTGTACAATTGTGGTGAGCAGAAAAGCTACTCCGAATTCACAACTCACAAAAATTTAAGGCAGATGAGTTGCCACAGCAGACGACCACATCAGGTTCCACATTTTCAGCCAAAAAACAAAAACTGAGGCCACATAACTGGGTAGTTATAGACTGGAAAATGCAGCCTGATCTGATGAATCTGGATTTCTCACAAATGTTACGGTCAGAATTTAGCACCATTAGCATGAATCCATGGACCATCCTGCCTTGTGTCAGCAGTGCAGGCTGGTGGAGGTGGTATAATGGTGTGGGGAAGGATTTCTTGCCACAGTTTGGGCTTATAATACCAGTCAATCATCACCTGAATGCCACAGTCTGATCATGTACTGTATAATGCTTTAAGCAAGTTTTATCAACAATTCAGTGATCATCAGTCACCTTTCCAGTCACTGGACATGAATCCAGTAAATCACCTTTGGGATATGGGATTAGGCTCAGGAAAATGCATCTGAAAAATCTGCAGGAATTGTGTGATGTAATCATGTCAACATGGAGAAGAAACTCAAAGCAATGTGACCAACATCGTCTGGAATCCATGCCACTGAAGAACTGAAGCTGTTTTGAGAGCAAATGTAGGTCCTACGCAGTATTAGTATAGTGTTCTTAATAAAGTGCTCAGTGAGTGTATGAATGGATATGGCATTTCTGTCTCAAGCATAGTGCCTTCAAGCATAGCAGTTATACAGTACATAGGATCTAGTTAAAGCAATGCAATTCCATCGATCTTTTGCCCCAGCTATAAATTTAAACCCAATGCCTGAGGTGTTTGAGAAACAACCCAACAATGCAATGGAGATCAAGTCCTAAAAATGAGTACTTGGGTAGAGAGAAGCCTTCATGTGTTTCCAGATCCTGTACTGAACAGGACCCAAAAACTGTCCTGAGCAAATCTCACTGTCCACAGGAGCCGGGCGAACAAAATTCACCTCACACCTGGCAGGAAAACAGAAAGACAGATAGACAGGGTAAAACATTACCCTAAGCAGAGGTGGGAGTAAGTCACACATGTGCAAGTCACAAGTAAGTCTCAAGTCATGAATGTCAAGTCAAAGTCAAGTCGAGTCTTTTTTTAATATTTGTCAAGCAAGTCTCAAGTCTCAAATTTGCGACTTAAGTCTGACTCGAGTCGAGTCCCCATCTTTGAATCATTTTACTCAAGTCCGAATCTAGTCTCAAGTCATGAATGTCAAGTCAAAGTCAAGTCGAGTCTTTTTTAATATTTCTCAAGCAAGTTTCAAATTTGTGACTTAAGTCTGACTCGAGTCAATTTGAGTCCCCCATCTTTGAATCATTTTACTCAAGTCCGAGTCTAGTCTCAAGTCATGAATGTCAAGTCAAAGTCGAGTCGAGTCTTTTTTTAATATTTGTCAAGCAAGTCTCAAGTCTCAAATTTGCGACTTAAGTCTGACTCGAGTCAAGTCATATGACTCGAGTCCCCCATCTCTGCAGCTAAGTGTTAAATATATTTTGAATGTTACAAACATTACAATTCATTTTTAATTAAAAAAAGGTGGTGTAGTACAGGCATAATAACATACTATGAGTACTAAATGAAGGATGAAATGAAAATGTAAGGAGTACAAAGTGTGGAAATGTAATTATAAATTATAAATGTACATTTTAATCTGCCAGTAGCAGTACACCTGAACAGTCATGCTGTTTTAAGTAATGAATTACATCAAACATCAGAATGAAGAAAAACTCGGTCGGATCTCTGTGACCTTAACCGTGGCATGATTGTTGGTACTGTATCAGATGGACTGGTTTGAGTGTTTTAGAAACTACAGTCTGTAGAGTTTAACCAAAATGGGGTGAAAAACATGCTGTGAACAGAGGGACTGCAGACTGAAACCTTGTTGATGAGAGAGAGTGATCAGAGGAAAATAAATCAGACTGGTCTGAGCTGACAGGAAATCTATAGTAACTCAATTATTCTTTAAAACCATGGTGAGCAGAAAAGAATCTTAGAACATGCAAAACATCAAACCTGACCACATCATGTTCCACTAATGTCAGCCAAGAAGAAACATCTGAGGTGATCATGAGCACAGACACACCAAAACTTCACAGCTGAACACCAAGGGAAAAAAAATCAGCTAGTGTTTTTCCATTCTTTATCTGTCTGTTTGTCTGTGAGTCAAATCTCCTCAGATTCTTCTTCTTGGCTGATGTTTTGTGTTTGCTGAGATGCTTTTAAACTCACCACGATTGTAAAGAGTGACAGTCTGCCAGTTCAGACCAGTCTGGTCATTCTCCTCTGACCTCTCTTATCAACAAGATGTTTCAGTCTGCAGTCCTTCTGTTCATAGCATGTTTATTGTGCCATTCTGTGTAAACACTATAAAATGTAGTGGGATTTTATGCATTGTGCTGCTGCTACATGATAGTTTGATTGATTTAAAAACTGCATGAATGTGCAATTGTAGATGTGTTCCGATCACAGTGCGTGTACATGGTAGTTAATAGGAAAGGGATGCTCAACTCTGCAACAGGTCAGGAGTTGAAAGGAAGTAAAGGGTTTAGTATTTGTGCACAAAATGAAACAGAATAAAAAAAATAAATAAATAAAAAGGAAAGTGGCAAAGAGGAAAAGTAAAATAAGTAAAAGATGTTATTGTGGGTCACAGATTTATAAAACTACAAAAACACACTTACCTCTTCAGGAGTTCTTTGATTTCCTAAAAGAAGAAAGAGAAGAAGTAGAAATAAAAAAAGTAGAAATTGTGTCATATATTTTATTTCACAGGCTGGTCAGGTCAGTGTCAAACGCTTTAGATTCCATTTACACCCATTTAATCATGTGACGTGCTAAACAGTGCCAGAGAGCATCCAGCATGTTCTGTGGATCAGTTCCAATCGCTCTTGTGGTACCTCCCACTGTAGACTTAGCAAGCTGCTCATAGAAAAAAATGTAGCACCGCACAGTTAAATCAAATTCCCAATCTAGATCAGATTAAAAAAATTTAGGTTTGCTCCTGTATAGTCGAAGTATCGTATAAGTGCAGTGCACTGAGGCTGTAAATGGATGTTATTCCTGGAAAGCAGACTTGTACAATACAATCCTATGAGAAGCACCTTTAGTAATTTGGGACTGTCGTCTTCTGCTAGCTTGCTGTTCAGAGTCTCGATGGCCCGCTCCAGGTCTCGGCCCTGCATGGCAATCTTCCTCTCTCTCTCCTTCAGCATTTTCACTCGTCTGTCCCTCTCCTTCTTCAGCCGTTCCAGGTCTTTCTCCTCTTCCTCATCCAGGTAGTTATGAAGGTTCTGGAATTCAGATCGGATTTCCCGCTCCATGTCCTCAAACTGATTCTGCCAGGAAAAAAAACCAAAAACCTTTACAACCTTATTTTTGATTTATTCATTTAGTTTACAAATGAATACTAGGAAAATCTAACTGTGAAGAAGGATTGCGTGTGCCTAGGTATTCAAATGGTATTCAAGAGGTTCACATTTGAGCTACATTTAAATTAAGAATGCTATTTTAGTCCTTTGTACTATACAGACAAGCTCTATTAGTGTAGGGTGGTGTAGTGTATGTTACAATAAACATACAGTAAAAGTTATCATAGCTTCATATTTTTATAAATCAAGGGTAAACAATTGGATTGAAAATGCAGAACTTGCAGTAAAGGTTTCAGACATTGTTCAATTGATTAAACAAATAAATGAGCGATGTTAATACCAGGTTAATCCTGTATTTCATCTGGTTCCAGGTTTTGCCTGTAAGAATCATGTCTGGAAAATTTTTAATGATAAATTTTGTCTTCACCTCCACATCGACTGCATCTGCAAAAGTCTCTTTCTCTGCTTCATGACATTCATCCACTTCATGTTTTATCTTCTTAATTGCCTGGATGAGCTTCTCCTGTAGCACCAGACAAAATTAATTTACAAAATTAAAAACAATTGAACCAATATTTAACAGCTATTTAATATATTAGATTCTAATTATAAGCATTATCATTAATCATATACAGGTGATGAACTGTTGCCCTTCTTGGCACACTTTTAATAGAAATCCAGGTCAAAATGTGCACTGGGGTAAGTACATTTTTCTTGCGTGCCTTTGTGTTACCCTTCAAAGGTTTACTCTTACCTTCTGGTCACTGAGAAGAGACTTGTTGCAGTTGTTGTTCGTGTCCTTCATATGATTGGTGTACATTCCAGTTTCCTTGTCAGAGGCAAGCAAAGGAAAATAAACCTTCAGGACATCACACAAAAGAGGGAGAGAGGGCTCGGTTAAAAAGAGGTGTGTGTGTGTGTGTGTGTGAGTGAGAGAGAGAGAGAGAGAGAGAGAGAGAGAGAGAGAGAGAGAGAGAGAGAGAGAGAGAGAGAGAGAGAAGGACAGAGACTATGTAAGAGTAATATATTAAAAGGTGCATGAGCAAACAGAAGTGTAACCGGCTGAAAGCATATGTTATATGTATGCAGAGAGAAAACCCACTTTCAAACCACTTTACCGTCCAAATCCATTATGGTAAGACATCAACATCTAAGATAAAAGACGAAAAGAAAGGGATTGGGTTTAAATCTGTCACACAAAACACCACATGCTCATGGGCATGAGAGAAGAGCTTTCTATTTTTGTCTCGGCTCTGCAACAAGAGACGACGTCAGAGGACAAAGACTGTGAGGTCTGTGTGAGTGTGTTTACAAGGGAAAACAGAGGAACGTTATTTTACACAAGTAGAACCCTGTGTGGATAAAATTGTCTGAATATTTCCATAAATGGAACGATTGAGTGATTATTAGAGCAGTTTACTGACCCACTGAGCACTGACAAAGGCATTTTTGGCATCGTTAGAAACCATGTCAATCAAAAGGTCAGATTGTTGGTCCTTGTTTCCCCACCTCACATTCCCACCCCTCACCCATCCAAACTCCGCACCCCTTGTCCCATCCGTCTCTTTATTACTGCTTGCTAGCCTTTTCAAACCCCTCTCTACATCTCCTAAATCCTGTCAGTGTGCATAAATATTATTTATCAGTACATATGTATTATTCATCTAGTCTATTTATCTAGTCTGGCTGCTTGTGTGTTCGGACTGATCTTAAAACCTATGGGTCAGTCTCTCTCGCTCTCTCTCTCTCTCTCTCTGTATATACATACATATATATATATATATATATATATATATATATATATATATATATATATATATATATAGTATATATATATACGTGTGTGTGTAGTGTGTGTGTGTGTGTGTGTGTGTGTATATATATATATATATATGTATATACACACACACACACACACACACACACAGAGAGAGAGAGAGAGAGAGAGAGAGAGAGAGAGAGAGAGAGATTATATATTCTTGCTTCCAAAATGTGTGTGTGTTATCAAATGTTAATTATTCTCGTTTAATGATATACAGAGCTTCGGCGTTCAGTACCTTTACAAATTAAAAGTCTCCAATAATTCTATTTTATTCTATTCTATTCTATTCTAATTCTATTTCCCACTTAAATAAGAAAATAAACACGTGCTTTAGGTCAATTAAATTGCGATTATGCCTTCATTAATTCGATATTAATCAATATTATAAAGCTTTTAACTACACGTACGAATACAAGTTTGAAAACGGTTCATTTCCGGCGCATGATTACAACGTGATCGGAAGTAAACAAAGCGCCTAGCGTTTGTTCGGTTTCATGTGAAATATATTTCAGAGTCAGTTTTTCCTACACGTCTGTAATTCAGGTCAGTGTCTTGTCTCAGTTTCATGTCAACGCAAATACATTTAAAATAAAAATTAAACCACATACAAGTCGTCATAACTTTATATTAACGGTTCTAAGCCTTTATATACAGTATAAATGTCAGCAAATTCATAGCTGAGCTCATTAAGTATCAGTGCAGATAAACATCATTTATACCTTAAAGCCTAATGTTTATTATATTAAACCCTCATGTCATTTTTCCTCCCCAGATATGAACGGTCAAGCCGATTTAGATGTGGATTACAAGCGAAAATACAAAAACCTGAAGCGTAAATTAAAGTTTTTGGTGTATGTAAGTATCTTTGTACACGGTGTGTTTCAGGACGTGATGAATGAATCCACACTTAATTTAGTCTTGTGTTATTTTTAGGAGCAGGAATGTTTTCAAGAGGAGCTCAGAAGAGCACAGAGAAAACTCCTGAAGGTGTCCAGAGATAAAAGGTTTAACACTTTCTCCTAATTTAATTCATCAACAGGTGAGATGTAATAGACAGCAAGTAAACAGTCTGTTCTAAAAGTGTAGCAAGCAGGAAAAATAGGCAACAGAAGGATTTGGAGCAGTGGCGGTTTTAGGATTTTTCTGTAACAGGGGCCATTAAGGGGGCCACATGTTACATTCAGGGGACAAATACAGGGTACATTCAAGCACACAAAATAATTTATTCAGTACGGTGCAAATACATTTCGGCAACATTCCTTTTTTTAAACGCTCGAGTGCCGCTGAGGGTTGAATTGCATCTGTGATCGTTGTTAAAAATTCTCCGGTCGTTCTTCTCGTTAACGATTGATGGAATGGGGCCAATCAGATTTCAGCAGGGGCCAGGGCCCCTGTGACCCCGCCTCTAGAACCGCCCCTGATTTGGAGTGACTTTGACAAGGGCCAAATTGTTACAGCTAGACGGTACTAATAATACTTAGAATAAATAGGTAATTTTTGATGGCAATCTAACGTTTGAGCCACATATCCAAAATACGGTTAAAACATCCTTCTTTCATATTATAAATATTGCCAGATTGCGTCCAATGCTGTCATTTTCTCTTGCGGAGAGACTGATCAGCACTTTTGTGTTTTCCCGTATCGATTACTGTAATGCCTTGTTGGCTTGGGTGTCAAAAGCTACCTTAAACAAATTGCTGGTAGTGCAAAATTCGGCTGCTAGAATTCTAACTAGAACAAAGTTAAGAGATCACATTACTCCCGTTTTGGAGTCCTTGCACTGGCTCCTCGTTAGGTTTAGAGTTGATTTTAAGATTTTGATGCTTACCTACAAGGCCTTACATGGGTTGGCTCCTCAATATCTGACTGAGCTTTTAATTCCTTATATTCCATCTCGCGACCTTTGTTCTTCTGAAACTGGTCTTTTAACTGTTCCCTCAACTCGTTTACGATCGATGGGAGATAGGGCTTTCTCTTCACTAGCTTTGGAATTCTTTACTGAGATAAGGCAAGCAAAATCTCTTGGCATTTTTAAATCTCAGCTTAAAACTCATTTTTTTTAAGGTAGCTTTTAATTGACTAATTGTAATTTTACATTGTGCTTATTTTATAGTCTATTTTTGTTGTTTTAATTGTAATCTTTATATTATGTGGTGTATTTTTGTTGTTTTATTTGCTTTTGTAAAGCGCTTTGAGATTACTTTTAAAGGAACTATAGAAAATTAAGGTTATTATTATAATTATTATAAAGCACTTTATAATAAATAGCACAAAGCTGAACACAAAGTGCTGTACATCATAGAATACAGATCATAAAATTATGATATAGTCATGAAATAAAAAAAATAATAACAGCAAGATGAGTGGTGTGTTTCCTGGTGTGTAGTGTAGAAAAAGTGTTTAGAAGGAAATGAACCAGTGAGAAAGTCGTGCTTGTTAAGGTCTGATCCCTCATCCAAATTTGACCCCCAAATTGCTGAAAAAGTGAATGCCGGCTATGGTAGAAAGGTATCAGAACGCAGCTTGCTGTGTGTAGAGCTGTGTATCCACAGAGCGGTCCGATGCTGACTTCTGTCCACTGCCGAAACCACCTACAATGTTAATACAAATAAAAACATGTTGATTTGGCCTCTAGATTCCACAGATCTCAATCTGATCGAGTATCTGTGGGATGTGCTGGAAGGAGAAGTCTGATCCATGGAGGCTCCAGCTCACAACTTCCAGGATTTAAATGATCTGCTGCTAAAGTCTTGGTGTCAGATACCAAAGCAAACCTTCAGAGGTCTTGTGCAGTCTATGTTTAATGGGTCAGAGCAGTTTTGGTGTCCCAAGGGGGACCTACACAGTATTCAGCAGGTGGTTTTAGTGTTATGACTGATCTGTGTGTGTGTGTATGTATATGTAATGAGTGTGTGCCTTTCTCCTCTGTCTCAGTTTCCTCCTGGACAGATTGCTACAGTACGAGCGGGTGGATGAGGACTCGTCTGGTAAGGCTTTCTAAAAGAACTAGTTTTTAGGTTTGCTCTTCCCTTGCGTAGTACTAATAGCATGACCTAAACAAGCTTACATGTAGGCTATAAAAGTTCAGGCTCATCTTCTAGCCATTAGCATCAAGTCGAGTGAATTAAATAGTGCTCCTCCAATTAGTCCTCCACAGTTAGCTACATACTGTATCCTTCCGGAGCTAGTACAGATTGCATTTTGAAGCATTTGTAACACTGACTCAGGAGTGCATTTCCTGTACTGCTTAATGTAAGTGCTGATTATGGCTCAGAGCCTTACTATTACGTGTCAAGTGCTGATTCTGATCATATACGAGAATAAGGCTCACTCGAGTCCTAATGATGTTGATGTTGAGTTTACTTGAGCGAATCCCATACAGGGGGTGATGAGTTTGTGTCAAATCTTGATGGTAAATGTTGATGTTGAACTCCATGACACCACTTCACAATATCTGCTAAATGACTGTGCCTCTCCTGTTACTGCTGCCCTATGGCTGGGTAATCACTTTTGTTTTAAGGAATGGACTTATCTTGCATTAAAAACTCTTACCCCTAATCGTACTCTTCAAAGCACACAAACATTGTGTGTTTTGGTGGAAAATCTGCCAGACTCATTGCCACTTTCTCCAAATATTTTCAATCCTGGCTTTTGAAATTTTACAGCACTTCTGGTGAATCTTCGGTGATTTGGTCAGTCTTTGTACCGTCCTCATTTTTATCATCTGTCTTATCAACTGTTGTGAGCATGTGAAAGGGATCCCATTGTTAGCCCAGCGTCCATATATGCAGTTATTTCAATGAAATTATTCTCAAAGAGATGAACTGTACATCCACCAGTTAAACCTGGGAGTGTTTTAACCACACTATGATATTTTGAGGAACTTGCCTTCTCCTTTGTGGCAATAACACAGATCTCATTTGTTGCCCTGCCTGTAAATTCTCCCAGCCCACTTCCTCTTCTATCGTAGGCATTATCTCCTTTACGGCAGAGAATAAACGTCATGATTTTAGTGGCACAGCTCACACTTCCGAGTGTATCATCCAATTTACAAACGAGCTTTAGCATTTTTCAGGTCGTGTACAGTGTGTTTCCCGTGATTTTTATCACTAGTCAGGCTGCCGGCTTCTCTACCGGCAGCTTCGGGTTCATCCCTGTGGTTTTCACATATGTCACTACAGCCATTACACCGCATGTGCTCTTATACCAGGTCACAGCTTTCCTGTGCTCTTTTGAACACGGTTAATGAAACCGGTACACTGTGTTGTGTAGCCTGGCCTCTTGCTTGGGTTGAAGTACTTCAAAACGGGTCGAGCATCTGATCCAGTGTATCAGGTGTTAGAATTCCGCAGTATTTTGTGCCAAAGAGGCTCTCATGCAAATGAGTGTTGTGCTCCAGGGTTACATTCTGACCTTCATTGAATGCTCAATCAGCTCTATCAGTCCTACGAGGTCTGCCTGAAGCGCACAGAGTGACATTTACTGAAAATCCGTCAGTCTGTTTGTATACGCGAGGCAGCTGTAGTAAGCTCTAGAAAGCGTTGCAGTTCGCCGTGCTGTTTGACTTGCGCTTGGCTCATCTGTTAGCTCATTGACTCTAGACTATTCAAGTCTCTTGTACGCTCCTCTATCACGTCACCTATAAACAAATACTAAAGTCACCTCAGGTACACTTCAGTACACTCTCCATGACTGTGCAGATTTCACACAGACCTTTATGAGGATTTTTAATCTGATTCTGCAGCACAAAGACTAAAAAGATAGAAGAATATGAACATGCCTTGCAAGTAAGAATGTATTATTGTGCTATATATCTCTAATGAAGGATTGTGTTCCAGACTCGGAAGCCACAGCCTCCTCAGACAGCGATGGAGAAGTTCAGAGGGAAAGAGAACCAGGAAAGAAGTGAGTCCAGCATATGTGATGATGTGACTAACCCTATGTTTGTCTAGCTGGTTGTATTTTGTATTGGTATTTATTTATTCAGTTTATTTATTCCAATGCATTGTTTGACCTGTCTTAGGGGAACTCGGATTGTATGATATGCTTTAAAGCCCAGGGTTAACAATTCTTATCCATTTAACAGTTGAACTTTTTTTTATCAGCATTAAATACAAATAAGTACAAGTGCATTAAATACAAACCCACTGTATGGCACAGAGACTGTTGCTCGAGTGGGTTCCTGTGTAACCTCAGTAATTAATGTGTGTAAACCTCAGGAGGAGAAGTCCCGGAGGTCCGTCCCTCGCTTCGTCCTCGTCGCCCCAGCCCGCTCTCCTCTCTCGGCCCGGAGCGAACGCACTCCAGGCTTCAGCACCCTCTCAGTATCTCAACGCGGTGAGGAGATTCTACAGCACAGCCTTACATCACTTACCTCATCCAGCTTCAGCCTATTGCTTTTAGTTTAAAACGCTGTTGAATTTGATCATATATTAGTTCTGTTTGTTTTGTTTTTTGGACATTTTTATTCATTCATCCTTTTCTTTCTCTTTTCTGTTGTCGTCTCGTCACATCATCTGCTTATTTTCCGACCCATATCTTATGGGGTGGGGACTGTGCGTGCTGACATGGCGGTGGTTTGAACATGTGTGTCTGCGTCTGTGTGCGTCTGCGTGCGTGTGTGTCTGCGTCTGCGTGCGTGTGTGTCTGCGTCTGTGTGCGTGTGTGTCTGCGTCTGTGTGCGTGTGTCTGCGTCTGTGTGCGTGTGTGCCTGCGTCTGCGTGCGTGTGTCTGCGTCTGCGTGCGTGTGTCTGCGTCTGCGTGCGTGTGTCTACGCGTGCGTGTGTGTCTGCACGTGTGTGTATGTCTGTGCACGTGTGTTTGTGTGCCTGTCTGTCTGTGTTTGCGTGCCTGTGTGTCTGCGCACGTTTGTTTGCGTGCCTGTGTGTCTGTCTGTGTTTGCGTGCCTGTGTCTGTCTGTGTTTGTGTCTGTGTTTGCGTGCCTGTGTGTCTGTCTGTGTTTGCGTGCCTGTGTCTGTCTGTGTTTGCGTGCCTGTGTCTGTCTGTGTTTGCGTGCCTGTGTCTGTCTGTGTGTGTTTGCGTGCCTGTGTCTGTGTGTTTGCGTGCCTGTGTCTGTCTGTGTGCGTGTGTCTGTGTGCGTGTGTCTGTGTGCGTGTGTCTGTGTGTCTGTGTCTGTGCTTGTGTCTGTGTGCGTGTGTCTGTCTGTCTGTCTGTGTGTCTGTCTGTGTGTCTGTCTGTGTGTGTGTCTGTGTGTGTGTCTGTGTGCGTGTGTCTGTGCGTGTGTTTGTCTGTGTGTCTGTGTGCGTGTGTGTGTCTATCTGTGTGTCTGTCTGTGTGTGTCTGTGTGCGTGTGTCTGTGCGTGTGTCTGTCTGTGTGCGTGTGTGTCTGTGTGTCTATCTGTGTCTGTGTGCGTGTGTCTGTCTGTGTCTGTCTGTGTGTGTCTGTGTGCGTGTGTCTGTCTGTCTGTCTGTGTGTCTGTCTGTGTGTCTGTCTGTGTGTGTGTCTGTGTGTGTCTGTGTGCGTGTGTCTGTGCGTGTGTTTGTCTGTGTGTCTGTGTGCGTGTGTGTGTCTATCTGTGTGTCTGTCTGTGTGTGTCTGTGTGCGTGTGTCTGTGCGTGTGTCTGTCTGTGTGCGTGTGTGTCTGTGTGTCTATCTGTGTCTGTGTGTGTGTGTCTGTCTGTGTCTGTCTGTGTGTGTCTGTGTGCGTGTGTCTGTCTGTGTGTCTATCTGTGTGTCTGTCTGTGCGTGTGTCTGTCTGTGTGTGTGTGTGTGTGTGTGTCTGTGTGTCTGTCTGTGTGTGTCTGTGTGCGTGTGTCTGTCTGTGTGTCTATCTGTGTGTCTGTCTGTGCGTGTGTCTGTCTGTGTGCGTGTGTCTGTCTGTGTGTGTGTGTCTGTCTGTGTGTGTGTGTGTCTGTGTGTCTGTCTGTGTGTGTCTGTGTGTGGTAAACAGACCCTACCCTTCCCACCTGACTATTTGGCTCCCTCTGCTGAGCGAGTGAGGAAAGAGAGAAAACCAAAACCACCAAAACAGAGAAAAGAGTCTGCAGGAAAGGTGAGAGAGATAATGAGAGGAAAAGAGGACAGAAAGTCTGAAATGGCTTCGATTATTTCTTGTCTTACAGCCCTTTTTTTTTAAAAAATATTATTAAAAAAATATTAGTGCTGTCACTAGTGGTGTTAAAGATTTTACTGACTCCAAAAAATACATTTCTAAATAATAAATAAATATAAAATTAAAGCAGGATGTTAAAATGGCTTCATACTGTAGATTTGATGAAAAATGGCACTCTCATATGTCATCAGGTCGGATTTACTTTCATCACGGGTGACCCGGCAACAGTGTTCTGTCCTGTTTATTTCATGTTTATTTATGAACATATGCTTATTGTTCCTTCAAGGAAATAGTCAGTTACAATTTTTTTGTCAGCTGAGCCATTAAAATAAGATGTACTTGTGTATTATACATAGTTAGTGTATGTATATAGTGTTTTTCATGTGGGGTTGAAATTGTAATTTGTGTGCTGGTGAAGCAGCACCATTTTATAATCCAGTGTCTAACTATTAAATAAGGCAGAATCCAGGGACAGGAAACAGCATCACATGTTATTAAAGCTATAGATAGACAGTGCGGATGAATCCCTGGAGAGGAAAGTGATGGTCCATTAGTGCATTACGGTGCATTAGAGACAGGAGTGTGGGTGTGGGAAGGAGGAGAACAGGCTGAATAAAGAACAGTGAGACGACTATACAGCATATTCAAGCAGATTATTAATATCCTAAATACATCATTACATTTATTGGTTAATATAAATAAAACATTAATATTCATTTTAGTGGAAATAATGTAGTTGAAATACAAAGCATTGCTTGTGATCACTAACATGACATCATCATGATCATCGTATTTTGTCAACGCTACATGAAATAACTTCGGTCTTTCACTATGTATGTATTTATGTATGTATTTATTTATTTATTTATTTATGTTCCTCCTAGGTGGTTTCTCCGTTAGCATCTAACTACCCAGCAGGCAGTGCACCGGGCGCGGGTTCGTCCGGGCCGTTCAGCTGGGTGCCGCGGCAGATGCTGAGCGGAGACACCGCAGAGGAGGAAGGAGACAGCGAGGGAGACAGCGATGGAGGAGAAGAGGAGAGAGGAGAGGGCGAGGAAGCAGAGCTGGTCATTGATATTCCTAACGAGTGAAGGTGAAGTGGATGAAAGACTCTGGTGATGATTTAGCAGCAGTTATGCAGAATTATGCATTGACTCTTCTCCACCAATTTTTTTTTACTTTTTAATAGTAATAATTAAAGCCACAGTGCGTAGGATTTTTTTTGGGGGGGGGTTACAGCAATCCACTGTTCCTTGTAATAGGAATTCGCAGTCAGAGCTCTGATTGGATTTGGAGGGACATTTCGGATACGTGTCCTACGCCAGCTCAGACACATCCCACACCATCATGCCTGAAAGACAGACAGCATCAGAAACAAAAAGCCTTTCTCCTTATAGACAGCGCATGCTACTGAATGTTGTGGCAGGATTCAGGATCAGGTTCGGCAGAATTATTTTAACACTAAGAGTGTTTGCTGATTCAGCATTTCTGTCTGCAACCTGCGTGTCGTATTACTCGGGAATGACATCCGGTGCTTTTTAAAGTCAAACAGCTTTCTGTACAAATCAATCAGCTGGTCAGTGCTTACTCCATTACATTGTGACTTTGAGGAGAAACCCAGACATAGCTGATCCACTGTCGTGTTCAACATCCAGCTCTGATGTATGTCTGTATATTTTTGTGAGATAAAACTTTTCAAATATGGTGAATTGTAATCAGATTTTTGTTAACACTGTGACTTTAATAAACAAATTTCTGCCTAGAAATGGAAAATGAATCCAAGTTATTGCTTAAATCTACAAATGCCATAGGTTTTAAAAGTCTTACTATAATGAAGAGAGTATAAACCACTGGAGAACTCCTTCTGAATCCCAGAAGCTTTCAAAGGCTCTTATTAACACATTATCAACATAATGGCACAAATTTCATCTGTCAATGAACTAATGCTTGTTATAATGTGATGTATCGGACTGGCAAGTATTTACCCCCTTTTGTGTGTCGATTTTGTACCAAATAAAAACGTATATTATTTGGTATTATGTGCCATGAATCTGTACAAAACAGCCCATAATACTAAAGTGGCCACTAAAAAAATCATATAGATCAGAAATCTTATAGATTCAACTTTACTGTCATTACACATGTACATGTACAAGGCAACAAAACACAGTTTGGAATCTAACCAGAAGTGCAATAAGCAGCAAGTGCAAGATGTACAGTAGTTGTATGTGAGGACGTGATGGTCAAGTGGTCAAGGTTCCTAATCAGAAGGTCAGGGTTCAAGCCCACAAGCTGCTGAGACATCTAGGTTGGGTCCTTGAGCAAGGCCTTAACCTCACCTGCTCCAGGGGCACTGCACGATGGCTGACCCTGCGCTCTGACCCCAGGCTCATAATAGCCTTGGATATGTGAAAACTGGGGAAGTCGTGGCCTAATGGTTAGAGAGTTTGACTCCTAACCATAAGGTTGTGTGTTCGAGTCTCGGGCCGGCAATACCACGATCGAGGTGCCCTTGAGCAAGGCACCGCACCCCAACTGCTTAATATACAGGGTGTTGTATATTATATTGACATAATATTCAGGGAGTCAGAGTAAGGAGACAGGGGGGGATTAGTATTCGTCTCCGTTGCTGTAAAGTCCCTAAATTAGTTCTGGCATAACAAGTCTCCATCAGAAGTCTCATTTTATTAATTAACATGTTATTAATTGACAGCAAAGAGTGACACGGTCAAACACCAACAGTGTAGTGACCGGTAAAGAGGGCATGTGAATGCGATGCTACCATCACCGTGCTTTAGCATTAATACCTATGCAATACTCTCACTCTCACTCATTTGCTTATCCGAACTACCTCGGGTCACGGGGAGCCTGTGCCAATCTCAGGTGTCATCGGGCATCAAGGCAGGATACACCCTGGATGGAGTGCCAACCCATCGCAGGGCACACACACACTCTCATTCACTCACACACTCACACACTACGGACAATTTTCCAGAGATGCCAATCAACCTACCATGCATGTCTTTGGACCGGGGGAGGAAACCGGAGTACCCGGAGGAAACCCCCGAGGCACGGGGAGAACATGCAAACTCCACACACACAAGGCGGAGGCGGGACTCGAACCCCCAACCCTGGAGGTGTGAGGTGAACGTGCTAACCACTAAGCCACCGTGTCCCCCCATGCAATACACTTTACACTATTAAACATTCCATGCTTTTAAGGAGATTTTAAGGTACACTTACATAACTGGCTACTGTTATGTAAGAGTACATTTCACTATTTGACTACAGAACATTAGAAATGATCCTGAGTTAGGTAAGAATTTGGGTGTGCGTTTTGTCGGACACACCATGGGGAGTAATCAGAGTGTGAAATACACACACAAACACACACAGAAAAATAATGTTGGGGAATGAATGTTGTAACCACACCTATATTGCCCTGAAGCTCAGAGACTAGTTCAGGCAGGTAGCTCTGCAGTGTAGGGTTACAACTCAATCTCTCTCTCTCACACACTCACCCACACACACACACAGCTTACTGTTGTCATACCGACAGAGATTTGCACAATTCTCACTGGTATTTGAAGACAGGTTTAAGGTTGGCATGAAACATTGGATTGCTGGATTGGATTCTATCTGTCTGCAAGCTAGTGCATAATTTATATGTTGTTAAACTCAGAGAACAGTTCTGGGATTCTGTTTAGGAATACAGCTTGTTTTTCTGCCTTCCTTATGAGTTGATATTCCATATTGATAGGAATGCATGACAATTTAGATTCCTTATGAGTTGATTTAAATTGTTATTTGTTCAATTTTCCAGTAAAGACTCGGGTGCTAGGTTAAAGTGAACATTAGAGTCAAAGATAATAAAACCAACATGTGAGAGAGATAACGAGAATATGCAAGTGTGTGTGTTCAATAAAGGGGTGTGTGTGTGTGTGTGTGTGTGTGTGTGTGTGAGAGAGAGAATGCTGATTTACAGGTAACACCGATAGGTGTGAGAGGGCGTGTGCACAGGTTTGTGTACATTACAGCTGAAGCACCACCACAACCAGCACCACCAGAGAAACTGATTTACTGCCATTAAAAAAAGACAGAAGAATTAGACAGGAGAGCAGGAGGGGTAGAAACACCCAGGCTCTTAAGGCGCAGTCGAGAGAGAAGGAGCAGAGTGTAGAGAGAGTGGGAGGGAGAGGAAGAGGAAGAAGGGGTGACTTGCAGGATCGTATCGAGTGTAATTGCTGCTTCGGCGCTGTCATTTACAGCCAGTGCCAGACTGCAGTGGAGAGGGTTTTGGCCATGCTGTGTGCAGCACGAAGGAGTAATGTGTGTGAGCCTGCAGCGCTGATCCTGGGCCTGCTCTCTTTGGTTCACATAATATCAGCTTCAGAGCTGCTCAAATGCGAGGAGAGCTTTTATAGGAACATCTCCCCACAGCTGGTCACCGAGTCAGGCCTGGAGAGGAGATGCCACAGCCTGGGAGCCGGGCGCAATTTTGTTTCTCTTTATCACCCTGGACACCAGTCGAACGTCTACACGGCTCTGCACCTTGGCCAGCACAATGTATGGGGCAAAGGAACAAGTGAGGAGTTGGTAAGAAGATCTGTTTTTCTAGTCCTTTCTATTACAAAAATGCAAAACATTTGTTCTGAGGAGCCCAAGCTGTAACTGTTAACTGTAATTGAATTGTGCTGTTTCTGCTCGGTGGTACATCACATTGTATTGCTGATGATTTTGCCATTTGAGTGTGTCATTTGAAATATTATCCCAGTTCTCTGGATGTATACAAGCACTGCAAGGAGTTTAATATAGAAACAAATAAGGCTTCTAGAGAATTCCTTGGGTTCCAAATGAAGCGTGCATAAAGATATTTAGTGTGCATACAGTATGAAAAAGCTGACTAGGGAATAGATTTGAAGCTTAGGCTTAGAACAAAACACAAACTCCAGCAAATTTCTTAATGACGCTTCTCCTGCTTAATGAAAGGAGCCATTTAAAGACATTGCATACATTTGCATCTCAGAACAGTTTCTTTTTTTTCTTTCCTTCAGCCACAAAGGAAACTTTTCTTTCTTGCGGCTATTAGATTCTGTTTAGATGCTGAAAGTGCTAGAATGCTGTACAAGAGGAACAATACATTATTGGCTTGATCTGTTCCATTGTTGAGATTTAAAGAAAGATAACATGAAAATATTTGTTGTGTCCTCAAATGTCTCTGCAGAACAAACCAAGTAAGACAGATGACCTCAAAGAGCTTCACGTCCCAGCTTTGTACAAGAAGGACCGGGGTGTAGCTTTATCAGAATCAGCTTCTCCTTTCCACAAACTGGATGCTCGTACTGCAGAGTTGGTAGAGAGCAGGACCGTGCCACAGTGCTCTAAAGCGGGTGGGAGCGTGTACGTTCAGAGCGGCTTGGGTGGGCTGAGCGAGACGAAAGCAGATGTGCTGTGGTCGGCGGTGTGCTGCGATGTTTCTGATGGAGAAAGCAGTTTCAGTTTTGGAATGATCCAGGAGGGTGAAGGAGAGCTGAAGCTGATGAGCGTGAAGGAGCTGGAGGAACTGCTGAGCGTTAAGGAGCTTTTCTCCGGTCGGTGTGGAGAGACAGGAAGACTAGAAGAACATGCACCAGAAAACACTGAAGTTTCTGACGAAAACACAGACATGGCTAAGCCGGACAAAAGCACTGAAGAGGACGAGGTAACAGCTGATATTACAGCTGATAGAGCAGAGTCTGAACCCATCCTGGAAGAAAGCGCTAATGAAACAGAAAGCTCTGATTCTCAAGAGGACAGTGTTATCGTCTATGTCCTGTCTTCTGTCATCTATCTCCTGTACGCTCCTCTCTCTCCAGTTGTCTCCACCCTGACTAACCTTCCCTCTCAGATCTGCTACGTCCTGCAGGAGGATGCTGCTGTCTTGGCTTCGCTGCCCAGTGACAGCTTCAGTTTGGTTCAGAACCTGGGCTCTGGTATGGTCTCAGGTGTTGAGAACGTAGGCAGCGTTGCGTATCAAGTTGGGGAGCACGGTGTGTGCTCACTTTACACGTTTATAAGCACATTAGCAGGTACTCTTGTGTTCTCATGCCAGGAGGGACTGGTAGGTACAGGAACGCTAATGGGTGACGTTCTAGGGTTGGTGATCGGTGCACTGGGTGAGCTCTGGGACTTTGGCACAAAGTTAATAGTTTGCATGTGCCAGAGGGTTGGTGGGTATGTGGGTGCGGTGGGCTCAGAGATGGGTGAACAAGGCTTATCAATAGGTGAAGGAATAGGCAATCTGGCCTGGAGGGGACAAAGGGGACTTGGGCATGTGATTAATACAGTGGTGGGCATTGTTGGTGGAATGCTGGGAAACACATTGGAAAACATACAGGAAGCCTTCAGCAAGGAGTGAGAAAGCGGGAGGTATTTTTGTTTTGTGCTTGAGCTCATGGTGCAAGCTTATTTATAATATACTGCATTACATCATTGCCAGTGTCTTACTGCTAAAATGCAATCTGCACAAAAATGGCTAGTGGATTGGGCCTGAAATGGAAAGATTAGGGACTGATACGAAGATCTTGTTTGGATTTGAGGGATTAGTTATTCCTTTTTTACACTCTGCAAATTAGGTTTGGTACATTCAGTTGACTGGCAAACATGAAAAGGTTTATGGGTCATTAATTACAGAATGTGAAATATAACACAAATGTTTTTGTTGTAAAATATATGTGAGTGCCATCATCGAGACCATGATCTAATCTCTTATACGGTACGGCAGAACGCAGCTCAGTCTCGTCCTCATTCAGCTTTTTTCCCCCCAGTTTTGCCTTGGTGACCCTAGTTTGTTATGCAGAACATCTGAATCTGTAACAATAAAAAACCGGTGTTCAGTGCTTAGTCATCAGTGTGTTTGTGCCCTGTCATCTCTTCAGTGAAACAGATCCCTGCCTCTGTACCAAATCCAACCAGATCGATGTCTGAATAAAAGATTATTTCATGGATTTTGGATACGCATGTCATTTGTTCTCCTGAATCTTTTTTTAAATGTACATTTCTAAGCTGTGGAGAATGAAGCATGCTTTTTTTATTGGCAAGTTTTTCCCAAAAGGAATCTCTCTCAAACCCAGACAGTGTTCTTTATAATAGTAAAACACTCTGCTATAGGGTTGTACATGGAACCGTTACCCAGAGGGGCATCTTTTAATATTATACAGAAGGGAAAATGAATATGATTAATCCTTATTATTAGCATAAGCAATCTAAGCAGAATATAATGTGGAAAGACAGATATGCATAAGAGACATAAATGACTCTTTTTCTTTTATTTCAATTCATTTTCCTTCAATGGTTATGTTTAAAACCGTTCAGCTATAAGGAATAATGACTATGAGATGAGGCAGTGATTTGTGTGCTTACTAAACAGTTTTCTAATGCTCAAAAAGATTTAATTATTACTGTTATTTCTGTATTTTTCCATTCATCCAATGCTCACAGGGAACCTGGAGTCTATCACTGTCTGTCTCACCCATTTACACACTACGAACTATTTAGTAATGAGCCTAAAAAGCATGTCTTTGATTATGGAGAGGAAAAAACCCCAAAGCACAAGGAGAACCTACAAACTCTACACACACCAGACAGAGGTGTGTGTCAAAGCCCCCTCCAGTATTATTTAATAGTAATTATTACCCAGAACAAATATGACATAACAAAATACATCTTATCATCTATCTAATCTATCTATCTATGGATGTACCATTCATTCATGAATGGATCTTCTACCGCTTATCCGAACTACCTCGGGTCACGGGGAGCCTGTGCCTATCTCAGGTGTCATCGGGCATCAAGGCAGGATACACCCTGGACGGAGTGCCAACCCATCGCAGGGCACACACACTCTCATTCACTCACGCAATCACACACTAGGAACAATTTTCCAGAGATGCCAATCAACCTACCATGCATGTCTTTGGACCGGGGGAGGAAACCGGAGTACCC